>NC_084612.1:1136149-1156149 GCF_033978795.1 Nerophis ophidion
TCCTCCTCACCATTCCATCATTAGTCCTCCTCACCATTCCATCATTAGTCCTCCTCACCATTCCATCATTAGTCCTCCTCACCATTCCATCATTAGTCCTCCTCACCATTCCATCATTGGTCCTCCTCACCATTCCATCATTAGTCCTCCTCACCATTCCATCATTAGTCCTCCTCACCATTCCATCATTAGTCCTCCTCACCATTCCATCATTAGTCCTCCTCACCATTCCATCATTGGTCCTCCTCACCATTCCATCATTAGTCCTCCTCACCATTCCATCATTAGTCCTCCTCACCATTCCATCATTAGTCCTCCTCACCATTCCATCATTAGTCCTCCTCACCATTCCATCATTAGTCCTCCTCACCATTCCATCATTAGTCCTCCTCACCATTCCATCATTGGTCCTCCTCACCATTCCATCATTAGTCCTCCTCACCATTCCATCATTGGTCCTCCTCACCATTCCATCATTAGTCCTCCTCACCATTCCATCATTAGTCCTCCTCACCATTCCATCATTGGTCCTCCTCACCATTCCATCATTGGTCCTCCTCACCATTCCATCATTAGTCCTCCTCACCATTCCATCATTAGTCCTCCTCACCATTCCATCATTAGTCCTCCTCACCATTCCATCATTAGTCCTCCTCACCATTCCATCATTGGTCCTCCTCACCATTCCATCATTGGTCCTCCTCACCATTCCATCATTAGTCCTCCTCACCATTCCATCATTAGTCCTCCTCACCATTCCATCATTAGTCCTCCTCACCATTCCATCATTGGTCCTCCTCACCATTCCATCATTGGTCCTCCTCACCATTCCATCATTGGTCCTCCTCACCATTCCATCATTAGTCCTCCTCACCATTCCATCATTAGTCCTCCTCACCATTCCATCATTGGTCCTCCTCACCATTCCATCATTGGTCCTCCTCACCATTCCATCATTAGTCCTCCTCACCATTCCATCATTGGTCCTCCTCACCATTCCATCATTAGTCCTCCTCACCATTCCATCATTAGTCCTCCTCACCATTCCATCATTGGTCCTCCTCACCATTCCATCATTGGTCCTCCTCACCATTCCATCATTAGTCCTCCTCACCATTCCATCATTAGTCCTCCTCACCATTCCATCATTAGTCCTCCTCACCATTCCATCATTAGTCCTCCTCACCATTCCATCATTGGTCCTCCTCACCATTCCATCATTGGTCCTCCTCACCATTCCATCATTAGTCCTCCTCACCATTCCATCATTAGTCCTCCTCACCATTCCATCATTAGTCCTCCTCACCATTCCATCATTGGTCCTCCTCACCATTCCATCATTGGTCCTCCTCACCATTCCATCATTGGTCCTCCTCACCATTCCATCATTAGTCCTCCTCACCATTCCATCATTAGTCCTCCTCACCATTCCATCATTGGTCCTCCTCACCATTCCATCATTGGTCCTCCTCACCATTCCATCATTAGTCCTCCTCACCATTCCATCATTAGTCCTCCTCACCATTCCATCATTAGTCCTCCTCACATTTGATGACCTCATCTACTTGAAGGATCTGGGAATATATCAGGAGCATCATTGTCTGTGTGTGTGTGTGTGTGTGTGTGTGTGTGTGTGTGTGTGTGTGAACAATCTTTAATTCTCGACTTGTCTGTCTTTAATCAGATGGAGCGACTCCAACTGATTGAGGCAGGAAATCAATCACAGCAAAGCGCAGAAATCACTCGCCTCGTGGCAGCAAACACAAAATAAACACACACACACACACACACACTCACACACGTTTAAGCCAGTGTGTGTGTGCATGAAGGTGTGGCTGCGTGTCCGGGTGCGTTAAAGTTTCACACACACACACGAGACGACACAATGACACACACACACACACACACGAGACGACACAATGACACACACACACACACACACGAGATGACACAATATACATATACTGCACATACATACATATACACACACACATATATATATATATATGTACCTAGACATTGATGTATGTATATATATACATACATATATGCATATAAATACTGTACATACATATACATGCATATATGTATGTGTATATATATATACATTTATATGTATGTATATATGCATTTATGTAAGTGTATGCTTAAAAATATAAATATATATATGCATATAAATGCATATATATATATATATATATATATATATATATATATATACATACCATACATATAGATGCATATGCATATATATACTGTACTTACATATACAGCATATGCATATATATATGTATATATGCATATATTTATATATATGTATTTTATGCATATATATTTGTTTATATATATATATATGATGCATAAACGACACATTGTCATGGAAATAAGATCAATCCAGTTGGTAAACAATGGATGGACAAGTTCTGAGATATATTCTCTCATCAAATCATTCAAAACAACACACACACACACACACACACACACACACACACACACACACACACACACACAGACGTGCAAGTGAGGAGGAGGAGGCGTGTGAGAGATTAAAATGTGAGCAGATGGAGAAAGTGAAAGTGAAAGTGAAAGTGGGACTGATTTCAAGATGGCACCATGGTCACAAACCCACTGACTGTGAAACATTCTAAGTTCATTTCATACTGTTTGTCCCTCTTGGGGTCGTGTGGGGTAAGTAAAAGTGAGTCAAAGTAAGTCAATGAAAGTAAATGAAAGTGAAAGTAAGTGAGGTGTTTCCTAGTAGTGGTGAAGAGCAAGCAGTACATTTAGGAGAGGAGGATGTGAGCACATTCATCCTGTCATCCACAATACTCTACTTGCTGTATTTAGTACACGGATTACACGGATTAGATGTGCTTTCTATGTACTACTTTTAGTCAACAATCATCAGCACAACAATAACACTCTTGTCCTCACAACACCTATATATATATATATATATATATATATATATATATATATATATATATATATATATATATATATATATACATATATATATATATATATATATATATACATACAGACATATACACACATATATATATACATATATACATACAAAAATATATACTTTTATATACGTATATACAAATATATATTTGAATATATGTATATATGTATGTATGTATGTACAAACCCTGTTTCCATATGAGTTGGGAAATGGTGTTAGATGTAAATATAAACAGAATACAATGATTTGCAAATCCTTTTCAAGCCATATTCAATTAAAGGCACTACAAATAAAATATATTTGATGTTCAAACTCATAAACTTTATCTTTATTTGCAAATAATAATTAACTTAGAATTTCATGGCTGTAACACGTGCCAAAGTAGTTGGGAAAGGGCATGTTCACCACTGTGTTACATCACCTTTTCTTTTAACAACACTCAATAAACGTTTGGGAACTGAGGAAACTAATTGTTGAAGCTTTGAAAGTGGAATTCTTTCCCATTCTTGTTTTATGTAGAGCTTCAGTCCTTCAACAGTCCGGGGTCTCCACTGTCCTATTTTACGCTTCATAATGCGCCACACATTTTCCATGGGAGACAGGTCTGGACTGCAGGCGGGCCAGGAAAGTACCCGCACTCTTTTACTACGAAGCCATGCTGTTGTAACACGTGGCTTGGCATTGTCTTGCTGAAATAAGCAGGGGCGTCCATGTTAACGTTGTTTGGATGACAACATATGTTGTTCCAAAAGCTGTATGTACCTTTCAGCATTAATGGTGCCTTCACAGATGTGTAAGTTACCCATGCCTTGGGCACTAATACACCCCCATACCATCACACATGCTGGCTTTTACACTTTGTGCCTAGAACAATCCGGATGGTTCTATTCCACTTTATTCCGGAGGACACCACGCCCTCAGTTTCCAAATATAATTTGAAATGTGGACTCGTCAGACCACATAACACTTTTCCACTTTGCATCAGTCCATCTAAGATGACCTCGAGCCCAGAGAAGCCGGCGGCGTTCCTGGGTGTTGTTGATAAATGGGTTTGGATTTGCATAGTAGAGTTTTAACTTGCACTTACAGATGTAGCGACCAACTGTAGTTACGGACAGTGGTTTTATGAAGTGTTCCTGAGCCCATGTGGTGATATCCTTTACACACTGATGTCGGTTTTTGATGCAGTACCGCCTGAGGGATCAAAGGTCCGTAATATCATGGCTTACGTGCAGTGATTTCTCCAGATTCTCTGAACCTTTTGATGATTTTACGGACCATAGATGGTAAAATCCCTAAATTCCTTGCAATAGCTCGTTGAGAAATGTTGTTCTAAAACTGTTCCACAATTTACTTACAAAGTGGTGACCCTCACCCCATCCTTGTTTGTGAATGACTTAGCATTTCATGGAAGCTGCTTTTATAGCCAATCATGGCACCCACCTGAGAGAAGTTAAGTCCCTACCTTTAGTCAAAAGTGATTTATGACCCCCCATAAAACAATGATTTATGACCCTCAAGGTCAAAGGTCAATGATTTATGAGGGGTCAAGTTCAAAGGTTAATGATTTATGAGGGGTCAAGGTTAAAGGTCAAAGTCAAAGGTCAGGTTCAAATGTCAGGTTCAAATGTCAAGGTCAAGTGGGTGTGGCTTACCCGGAAGAGGGTGGAGTTAAGACCTGTGGTGGGAGTGGTTAAACCAGGAAGAGGGTGGAGTTTTAAACAGAAAGAGGGCAGAGTTAAGACCTGCGGTGGGAGTGGTTAAACCAGGAAGAGGGTGGAGTTAAGACCTGACAGGGAACAGAGGAGGGTTCAGTTTTTTTAAGAAAGCAATGTCATCTGAGCAGCATGTGACCATATATTTGATAGTTTAAATGTTTACGATCGTTTGAAACAACTTCCAGATTTCGATGTATTGATGGCTGGGAATGTTACGTGTGGAGATGTGGACACGCACGCACTTCACACACACACACACACACACACACACACACACACACACACACACACACGGGTGTGGCTTGGAGCTTTATACGTTAGCGTAAAGACTTTGTTCGATTCGGTCATGATTAGTGAAACGCCTGTGTCGATTTATAAAAATAATAAAACTTACATTGACGCTCCGCAAAAAAGTCGAGTGTTTCTAAATCGTATTCAGATGCCGCCGACCGAGTCTTTGCGTGAGAAATGGGATTTGGAAGGGTTAGGGATGGAGGGATCTTTTGGATTTGTATTCAGATACGAAATGGGTGATATCTGCTTATTTCAGCTAAAAGAAAGAAGAGACGGAAGCCCTTTCTCGATATTTTCATCGTTATCTACCGTGGATTGGGAAGTTTTTGGTGGACACGCACACACACGCACACACACGCACACACACGCACACACACTTCACACGCACACACACACACACACACGCACACACGCACACACACACACACACACACACACACACACACACACACACATTCGTACGCACTGAAACAACTTCCATACCTCACGAAAACATATTTAAACAGATGGAAAAAACTATCGCAGAACACAGTGTCACGTAGCAACTGGTCTTTACGGTCGTTTGAATCAACAGGTCAGTTTGGGGTACAAAGGAGGGTTCAGTTTTTATGGGAGCTTGAGAATGTCGTATGAATAGCAACTGGCCACCCATTTGACAGTTTAAATGTTTACGATCGTCTGAAACAACAGGACACGCACGCACGCACACACGCACGCACGCACGCACACACACACACACACACACATACACACACACACGCACACACACACACACACACACACACACCATTACCTCTGCTTTACCATGTTATTAGACATTGGTTTAACTCCATTTAAGCATTTAAACGTTAAAAGCATTGCACTTGTACGACGTTGTAATACTTTTTTTTTTACCAGCCGATGACGACGAAGTGAAAGACGATGAACTTTGCTTAAACGGTCTTACAAAGTTGGAAGATGATTATCGAGGTGTGTTTAAACCTTCGAATTATTTAATATTGTGTGTATTCATTATTTTGTTTTATAGAGGATTTGCCGTAAGATCCTAACGCGATCGTTTTAACACAATCGCAGTCTGGTGAGTCAAATGATTCTCATTTTACAAGAAAAAAAACATGCGGTATACGATACATATATACATATATTTACTTACATCTCCGGCTCGCTCGTCTCCCTTAAAGCTGGCGGGTCCGTCAACGGCCGTTCCAGGCAGAGGAGAAGGCTTGATTGTGCCAAAGACTCCAGACATCGAATCCTTGCTCCGAGGGGAAATCATCGAAAACGACGGTGAATGTCCGACAGGCACCCGCTGTAAGTTTTTCTCGTTTTCTGTAAGCTTTTTAAGATTCTCAGGAGCTTTAAAGAGCTCCTCTCACTCTAATGTCTTTCGCTCAAATGAATTTCGCGCCTAAGGGGAATGGGCGGGGACTGATTCCGGAGGTGGGCGGTTGTTTCCGCCAAGCAACCTTCTGGTTGAAATGGAGTGTGGATCAAGATGGATCCCTACTCTATATTCTTTTATTTAACCCAATGTTTTTTAAATACGTGTATAATGCTTTATATCCTATGTGTTGTGAATTCCATCCTACAATATCTTCCAAGGAACCCAAAGAAATGTTACCACACCTCCCGCTTTATTTATTCTATAGATTACCTGAACTATTTCATAAACTAAATCTTGTCTAGTTTCTGATGCTATGTTTTTTTATGCTCATCAATGCACTGTTGGACTGCGAGCACACAACTACTTTCCTTGCTTTGTTTTCCTCTATCCAGTTAACTGCCATATAAATTGCTACCAATTCCCCCGTAAAAACAGATAGTTTATCACTGATTATTTTATTTAATACTATGTTTCCTTGTGGGATAACTGCTACAGCTCTTACCTTTATTTTTTTTATATAGTTTTTGATGCATCCGTATATATCATATCTCAATCCATTTTTCTATCCGGTAACTATTTAAATTTCTATTCTTTAGTAATTGCATGTTTTCTTTTGGGTTATCAAACATCCACGGTGGTATTGCAGGCATTGGTACTGTAGGACTAACTTTAATATTGTCAATTTTAACTTTATTACATATGTCTCCTATAATCCACCCAAAACTATTCTTTTTTTGTTTTCTCTTTTTCTTGGCAGATTGGTAGCACTGGACAAGTCGGATATCCTTGCTTGGATCCTTTTAAAGTTGCCCGATAAACTGCTGAGAGTTGATCTCTCCTCTTGTCCAAAGGTTTTTCGTTCATTTTTACTTGTAATACTGGCACTAGGGTTGATGTAGTAGCTCCACAACATAACCTTAAAGCCTGTGACTGGATCCGGTCTATTTTCCCAAGTCATGTTTTTGAAGCAGATTGGTAAATAATGCATCCGTAATCAATAACAGATGGAATTAAAGTTATAAATATATACATGTATTGTTTTCAACGTTAACCTATCAGCCCCCCAATCATTACCCCTCAAAGACCTCATTATATTTAACACCTTTTTACTTTTTCCCCTATTTTTTTATTTTCCGGAAGGAACACTCCTGAAGGAATAAATAAAGTACTATCTAATCTAATCTAATCAATTCTATTTTGCTGATGTGGGTTGACTAGTTCATATTTTTATCAAACCATATTCCTAAATATTTAAATACTTGTACCTCTTCTATATTTTCACCTTAGAGTTTTTATTTGGAGCTTGTTTGGTACTTTTGTCTTTGTAAAATGTATGACTTTTGTCTTTCCAACAGAGAATCTTAAACCTCAAGCCGTTCCCCAGTCTTGAACATTATTTACCACTTTGTTAGTTTTTTGATTATTTCTTTTGACTCTAAATAATATACTAGTCTTTCATTAATCTTTTTTTTTTTTCCATTACTTTTCCCCAAATTTATAATTTCCTGCCTCTTCCGGGTCTTACCCTGACTTGCATATTGGAATTGTTACCGCTAATTTTCCCCTCTGCCGGTCATTCTCCTTCTTCATATATCCTGTCATATCATTTCAAGACCACTTCTTTGACGATGCCACCTAAGTTTTTGATCATTTGATAACCCGCTAGGTCTTTCCCCGGTGACGTATTTTTAACCTTTTTCAAAATTCGAACCATTTCATTCAAAGAAAATGTCATATCCATAGTGTTGGTAAAGCTATATTAACGTTGTCTTCCATCATTTCCCCAATATTTAAACTCATTGTTTTTTCTCTCTTTTGTTTTTCCACATTTCTCAAATTATCATTACTGTGCACTTCAACAAATGTTTTTGCTAAAGGTTCTGCTGTTTCTTTACCCGTGACTACATCTTCTTTGATAAATGTGGCACATCATCCTCTTTACCCTTCATTCCTATCTTTACGAATCGTTATATATCCTTTTATTATAAAGTTTAATTTTGGCTTCAGCCCTGTTTCTTGAATACAAATTATACGTGGTTTAGTTTTCATATTTTTAATATATCCCTTTAATTCATGTTCGGTTGCTATCAAACTTCTGGCATTCCACCGGACCATTAACAGGGTGTTGGAATGTGGTAACATGACTCCGTCACGTCTACTCTCCGTAGTACAGCTTGCACCCGGTACCAAGATAGTTCTTTCAACAACTTTGATGCTGCTTTGACAATTATTTTGATCTTCTCAGTCTTATTTTTACTTTCATTTTGTATCAAAGCTGAGTTGTGCTCTCTGGTTTATTTTGCAAATGAACCGACAGAACATGATCATGTACAAGACTCGCCTACCCACAATGCACTGCAACCCAACGCTCCCGGTCGGATGTTTTTTTCGGGGTTCATGGAGAGATGCGGTAAAGAGTGGTAGCCAAGACACACGGTCACACACGGTCACACACGGTCACACACGGTCACACACGGTCACACTCGGCAATTATTTTGACCTGGGGAGCAGATATAGAGGAAAAAATGTGTCTGGGGGGCCGGGATATCTGATTTTCAGGTACAAAAAACTTCACAATGACACAAAATAAACACAACAGTTAAACCTCACACTAAAAACAAGACATTGACTTGTACGTTCAAAAGACAGAATAGAACAAGTCAAGACATGCAATGCCATCTACAAAATGTTATGTAAATGTTAGTCATTACACACGCGGCTATGGTTTTGATGTATTTGTTACAGACATGTTTACGTCAAGTAACATCACATGGTTCCATTTGCACCTTTCAACAAATCTGAAAAGGAATATTAAGAAGTAAAACTTATATTTAATCCTACCTCTTCTCCGAGCACACGGTGACTGTACATACGGGTCGAAAAATGTTGACCTAATTCAGCATTTCTCAAAGTGTGGGGAATAGAGACATGACAGGTGGGGCTCGAGGAAAGGGAGGACATTTTTTATTTTTGATTTTTTTTTTACTATGCTTTCATTTTCTATACACACTGTAAATCACTTTGTGATTCTGTCTGTGAAATCCGCCGTATAAATAAATGTAAATTACTTATTTTTCCTGTAGGCTTTAAATTTCTTGGCAGGAGCGAAAGTTTGACAGACATAGCAACAGTAACTTTTGCAGGCAGGGCTAAGAGGAACAAACTTTCGCGCGGATGGGTAGCAGGCTAATGTGCGAACCACAATTACACAAAATGGATACATTTGCAACTCGCACCTCAAAGGTCTGCGGAGAAACAAAAATATGACGGGTCTAATCAACCAAAAAGTCAACCTAAAAGAAAATATGGCGAAGGGTATCTTGCTCTTGGATTCACGGCAGCGGAGGTGGGGGCAGAGGAGAGACCCCTGTGTGTTCTTTGTCTAAAACGGCTAGCAGCAGACAGCCTGAGACCCAACAAAGCAAAGAGACAACTCGAGACCACACATGATGTCCAATAAATTGTTTTGTTGGGGCGATGGGGGTAGGTGGGCCTTGAGTCTAAAGTGCTGATGACAGAAAAAAAAAAAGTTTGAGAAGCCCTGACCTAATTGTACGGATCTCACTTTAAACGGCAAACCGATCATTTAAATGTTTTCACTTTGAATATGAAACGAGGAGTAAAATGTACAATGTACAATATTATCAATTATTTCACAAGGACATGTTTTAAGGATATTGTACAGTATAATTAAATCTAAAATGAATGTGATCACTTTCAGGATCATTTTATTTTTAGCCAGTAAACAACTGTTATGTACTTTTGAATCGGGTTTTAAAAAAAAAAGGGAGGGACAATCAAGGATCAACAATGGCACGACTTTCACTAACTTGCGTGAGGTCAAAAGACAAGAGATTTTAGACCAATGCTGCTTTGGATCTGTTCCTGCTAAACTAGTAAGTGACTTTCAATGCTCAAATCAGAATAATAATACTAATTTTAGCTACTGGAAATTTGTGTGGTAGCAATAAATACCCACCAGCGCGATACTTTGCAGTTCCACACTGACCAACCACGCAACAAACTCAAAAGAACTGTACAAGGAAAAAACAATGCAGTGACTTCAAACTGCAAATATAAGGTTTGAGTAAAATATGTAGGTTGGTGTGAATGTTGTCCGTCTATGTTGACCCTGCAATGAGGGGGCGACTTGTCCAGGGTGTACACCTCCTTCCACCCGATTGTAGCTGAGATAGGCGCCAGCGACCCCCACGTCCCCAAAAGGGAATAAGTGGTAGAAAACGAATGTAGGTTCCTACTGTGGAAAGTTCAGTAATACAGAATCATTGTGGCATTATCGTGTCAGTTGGACGCTATATGCGCTAGTCCTCATGGTAAATGTGGTTTTCCTTTTGGGAAAACGCCATCGCTTTGGTTCACTGGTGCGGCCAATATAAACCAAAACTGAAAATTCTTAAGTGGGGCTTTAAGTAGAGTTTATAAATCTTGTATCTGTGCCACATATAGCCTTATTTCAGTGTCAACAGTCTCCAGCTTACTTGCTACACATGTTTTGGCTCTGCCCATCCCTGTGCAGTTATTGGACCGACATTTTTAATACTTTGTCTCTTGTTGTAATTACCTACTAGGCCTTCTTTGCCTTTATTTGATGTTGTATCTTTATGTTAGCAATTGGGACTTTTTGAATGAAATTGTCTGTGGCTCCATGTTAACGAAGTTGCCTGTACTATTTGACTGATGCATTTTATTGATTGATTTATTATTTTTCTTTCTTTTTCGTTTTGTCTCCTCAGAAAAAAAATTTGGTAACTTTGTTTGTTTTATAACTTGTGCCAGGATAGCAGTAATTGCACAAAGGCATTCTTCTTCTTTTAGTTTTCTGACAGCACGTAGGCGTTCGCATCAACTTTCGTCTTTTTAACAAATGGGTAAAGGGGGAATGATGTATGCCGTAAAACTAGTTGGCACATTTAATATTTAATAATAATGAATATTGTAAAATTCTATAATTTTTGTTATTTAAAGGGGAAAACCCGATTCAAAAGTACATAACAGTTGTTTACTGGCTAAAAATAAAATGATCCTGAAAGTGATCACATTCATTTTAGATTTAATTATACTGTACAATATCCTTAAAACATGTCCTTGTGAAATAATTGATAATATTGTACATTGTACATTTTACTCCTCGTTTCATATTCAAAGTGAAAACATTTAAATGATCGGTTTGCCGTTTAAAGTGAGATCCGTACAATTAGGTCAGGGCTTCTCAAACTTTTTTTTTTTCTGTCATCAGCACTTTAGACTCAAGGCCCACCTACCCCCATCGCCCCAACAAAACAATTTATTGGACATCATGTGTGGTCTCGAGTTGTCTCTTTGCTTTGTTGGGTCTCAGGCTGTCTGCTGCTAGCCGTTTTAGACAAAGAACACACAGGGGTCTCTCCTCTGCCCCCACCTCCGCTGCCGTGAATCCAAGAGCAAGATACCCTTCGCCATATTTTCTTTTAGGTTGACTTTTTGGTTGATTAGACCCGTCATATTTTTGTTTCTCCGCAGACCTTTGAGGTGCGAGTTGCAAATGTATCCATTTTGTGTAATTGTGGTTCGCACATTAGCCTGCTACCCATCCGCGCGAAAGTTTGTTCCTCTTAGCCCTGCCTGCAAAAGTTACTGTTGCTATGTCTGTCAAACTTTCGCTCCTGCCAAGAAATTTAAAGCCTACAGGAAAAATAAGTAATTTACATTTATTTATACGGCGGATTTCACAGACAGAATCACAAAGTGATTTACAGTGTGTATAGAAAATGAAAGCATAGTAAAAAAAAAATCAAAAATAAAAAATGTCCTCCCTTTCCTCGAGCCCCACCTGTCATGTCTCTATTCCCCACACTTTGAGAAATGCTGAATTAGGTCAACATTTTTCGACCCGTATGTACAGTCACCGTGTGCTCGGAGAAGAGGTAGGATTAAATATAAGTTTTACTTCTTAATATTCCTTTTCAGATTTGTTGAAAGGTGCAAATGGAACCATGTGATGTTACTTGACGTAAACATGTCTGTAACAAATACATCAAAACCATAGCCGCGTGTGTAATGACTAACATTTACATAACATTTTGTAGATGGCATTGCATGTCTTGACTTGTTCTATTCTGTCTTTTGAACGTACAAGTCAATGTCTTGTTTTTAGTGTGAGGTTTAACTGTTGTGTTTATTTTGTGTCATTGTGAAGTTTTTTGTACCTGAAAATCAGATATCCCGGCCCCCCAGACACATTTTTTCCTCTATATCTGCTCCCCAGGTCAAAATAATTGCCGAGTGTGACCGTGTGTGACCGTGTGTGACCGTGTGTGACCGTGTGTGACCGTGTGTCTTGGCTACCACTCTTTACCGCATCTCTCCATGAACCCCGAAAAAAACATCCGACCGGGAGCGTTGGGTTGCAGTGCATTGTGGGTAGGCGAGTCTTGTACATGATCATGTTCTGTCGGTTCATTTGCAAAATAAACCAGAGAGCACAACTCAGCTTTGATACAAAATGAAAGTAAAAATAAGACTGAGAAGATCAAAATAATTGTCAAAGCAGCATCAAAGTTGTTGAAAGAACTATCTTGGTACCGGGTGCAAGCTGTACTACGGAGAGTAGACGTGACGGAGTCATGTTACCACATTCCAACACCCTGTTAATGGTCCGGTGGAATGCCAGAAGTTTGATAGCAACCGAACATGAATTAAAGGGATATATTAAAAATATGAAAACTAAACCACGTATAATTTGTATTCAAGAAACAGGGCTGAAGCCAAAATTAAACTTTATAATAAAAGGATATATAACGATTCGTAAAGATAGGAATGAAGGGTAAAGAGGATGATGTGCCACATTTATCAAAGAAGATGTAGTCACGGGTAAAGAAACAGCAGAACCTTTAGCAAAAACATTTGTTGAAGTGCACAGTAATGATAATTTGAGAAATGTGGAAAAACAAAAGAGAGAAAAAACAATGAGTTTAAATATTGGGGAAATGATGGAAGACAACGTTAATATAGCTTTACCAACACTATGGATATGACATTTTCTTTGAATGAAATGGTTCGAATTTTGAAAAAGGTTAAAAATACGTCACCGGGGAAAGACCTAGCGGGTTATCAAATGATCAAAAACTTAGGTGGCATCGTCAAAGAAGTGGTCTTGAAATGATATGACAGGATATATGAAGAAGGAGAATGACCGGCAGAGGGGAAAATTAGCGGTAACAATTCCAATATGCAAGTCAGGGTAAGACCCGGAAGAGGCAGGAAATTATAAATTTGGGGAAAAGTAATGGAAAAAAAAAAAAGATTAATGAAAGACTAGTATATTATTTAGAGTCAAAAGAAATAATCAAAAAACTAACAAAGTGGTAAATAATGTTCAAGACTGGGGAACGGCTTGAGGTTTAAGATTCTCTGTTGGAAAGACAAAAGTCATACATTTTACAAAGACAAAAGTACCAAACAAGCTCCAAATAAAAACTCTAAGGTGAAAATATAGAAGAGGTACAAGTATTTAAATATTTAGGAATATGGTTTGATAAAAATATGAACTAGTCAACCCACATCAGCAAAATAGAATTGATTAGATTAGATTAGATAGTACTTTATTTATTCCTTCAGGAGTGTTCCTTCCGGAAAATAAAAAAATAGGGGAAAAAGTAAAAAGGTGTTAAATATAATGAGGTCTTTGAGGGGTAATGATTGGGGGGCTGATAGGTTAACGTTGAAAACAATACATGTATATATTTATAACTTTAATTCCATCTGTTATTGATTACGGATGCATTATTTACCAATCTGCTTCAAAAACATGACTTGGGAAAATAGACCGGATCCAGTCACAGGCTTTAAGGTTATGTTGTGGAGCTACTACATCAACCCTAGTGCCAGTATTACAAGTAAAAATGAACGAAAAACCTTTGGACAAGAGGAGAGATCAACTCTCAGCAGTTTATCGGGCAACTTTAAAAGGATCCAAGCAAGGATATCCGACTTGTCCAGTGCTACCAATCTGCCAAGAAAAAGAGAAAACAAAAAAAGAATAGTTTTGGGTGGATTATAGGAGACATATGTAATAAAGTTAAAATTGACAATATTAAAGTTAGTCCTACAGTACCAATGCCTGCAATACCACCGTGGATGTTTGATAACCCAAAAGAAAACATGCAATTACTAAAGAATAGAAATTTAAATAGTTACCGGATAGAAAAATGGATTGAGATATGATATATACGGATGCATCAAAAACTATATAAAAAAAATAAAGGTAAGAGCTGTAGCAGTTATCCCACAAGGAAACATAGTATTAAATAAAATAATCAGTGATAAACTATCTGTTTTTACGGGGGAATTGGTAGCAATTTATATGGCAGTTAACTGGATAGAGGAAAACAAAGCAAGGAAAGTAGTTGTGTGCTCGCAGTCCAACAGTGCATTGATGAGCATAAAAAAACATAGCATCAGAAACTAGACAAGATTTAGTTTATGAAATAGTTCAGGTAATCTATAGAATAAATAAAGCGGGAGGTGTGGTAACATTTCTTTGGGTTCCTTGGAAGATATTGTAGGATGGAATTCACAACACATAGGATATAAAGCATTATACACGTATTTAAAAAACATTGGGTTAAATAAAAGAATATAGAGTAGGGATCCATCTTGATCCACACTCCATTTCAACCAGAAGGTTGCTTGGCGGAAACAACCGCCCACCTCCGGAATCAGTCCCCGCCCATTCCCCTTAGGCGCGAAATTCATTTGAGCGAAAGACATTAGAGTGAGAGGAGCTCTTTAAAGCTCCTGAGAATCTTAAAAAGCTTACAGAAAACGAGAAAAACTTACAGCGGGTGCCTGTCGGACATTCACCGTCGTTTTCGATGATTTCCCCTCGGAGCAAGGATTCGATGTCTGGAGTCTTTGGCACAATCAAGCCTTCTCCTCTGCCTGGAACGGCCGTTGACGGACCCGCCAGCTTTAAGGGAGACGAGCGAGCCGGAGATGTAAGTAAATATATGTATATATGTATCGTATACCGCATGTTTTTTTTCTTGTAAAATGAGAATCATTTGACTCACCAGACTGCGATTGTGTTAAAACGATCGCGTTAGGATCTTACGGCAAATCCTCTATAAAACAAAATAATGAATACACACAATATTAAATAATTCGAAGGTTTAAACACACCTCGATAATCATCTTCCAACTTTGTAAGACCGTTTAAGCAAAGTTCATCGTCTTTCACTTCGTCGTCATCGGCTGGTAAAAAAAAAAGTATTACAACGTCGTACAAGTGCAATGCTTTTAACGTTTAAATGCTTAAATGGAGTTAAACCAATGTCTAATAACATGGTAAAGCAGAGGTAATGGTGTGTGTGTGTGTGTGTGTGTGTGTGCGTGTGTGTGTGTATGTGTGTGTGTGTGTGTGTGTGCGTGCGTGCGTGCGTGTGTGCGTGCGTGCGTGTCCTGTTGTTTCAGACGATCGTAAACATTTAAACTGTCAAATGGGTGGCCAGTTGCTATTCATACGACATTCTCAAGCTCCCATAAAAACTGAACCCTCCTTTGTACCCCAAACTGACCTGTTGATTCAAACGACCGTAAAGACCAGTTGCTACGTGACACTGTGTTCTGCGATAGTTTTTTCCATCTGTTTAAATATGTTTTCGTGAGGTATGGAAGTTGTTTCAGTGCGTACGAATGTGTGTGTGTGTGTGTGTGTGTGTGTGTGTGTGTGTGTGTGCGTGTGTGCGTGTGTGTGTGTGTGTGTGCGTGTGAAGTGTGTGTGCGTGTGTGTGCGTGTGTGTGCGTGTGTGTGCGTGTCCACCAAAAACTTCCCAATCCACGGTAGATAACGATGAAAATATCGAGAAAGGGCTTCCGTCTCTTCTTTCTTTTAGCTGAAATAAGCAGATATCACCCATTTCGTATCTGAATACAAATCCAAAAGATCCCTCCATCCCTAACCCTTCCAAATCCCATTTCTCACGCAAAGACTCGGTCGGCGGCATCTGAATACGATTTAGAAACACTCGACTTTTTTGCGGAGCGTCAATGTAAGTTTTATTATTTTTATAAATCGACACAGGCGTTTCACTAATCATGACCGAATCGAACAAAGTCTTTACGCTAACGTATAAAGCTCCAAGCCACACCCGTGTGTGTGTGTGTGTGTGTGTGTGTGTGTGTGTGTGTGTGTGTGTGTGTGTGTGTGTGTGTGTGAAGTGCGTGCGTGTCCACATCTCCACACGTAACATTCCCAGCCATCAATACATCGAAATCTGGAAGTTGTTTCAAACGATCGTAAACATTTAAACTATCAAATATATGGTCACATGCTGCTCAGATGACATTGCTTTCTTAAAAAAACTGAACCCTCCTCTGTTCCCTGTCAGGTCTTAACTCCACCCTCTTCCTGGTTTAACCACTCCCACCGCAGGTCTTAACTCTGCCCTCTTTCTGTTTAAAACTCCACCCTCTTCCTGGTTTAACCACTCCCACCACAGGTCTTAACTCCACCCTCTTCCGGGTAAGCCACACCCACTTGACCTTGACATTTGAACCTGACATTTGAACCTGACCTTTGACTTTGACCTTTAACCTTGACCCCTCATAAATCATTAACCTTTGAACTTGACCCCTCATAAATCATTGACCTTTGACCTTGAGGGTCATAAATCATTGTTTTATGGGGGGTCATAAATCACTTTTGACTAAAGGTAGGGACTTAACTTCTCTCACCTGTTCCCAATTAGCCTGCACACCTGTGGGATGTTCCAAATAAGTGTTTGATGAGCATTCCTCAACGTTATCAGTATTTATTGCCACCTTTCCCAACTTCTTTGTCACGTGTTGCTGGCATCAAATTCTAAAGTAAATGATTATTTGCAACAAAAAAAAATGTTTATGAGTTTGAACATGAAATATGTTGTCTTTGTAGCATATTCAACTGAATATGGCTTGAAAAGGATTTGCAAATCATTGTATTCTGTTTATATTTACATCTAACACCATTTCCCAACTCATATGGAAACGGGGTTTGTACATACATACATACATACATATATATATATATATATATATATATTTATATATATATATATATACACACAATACTTTCATTCCAGCATAGACTACATTCATTCATTCATCCAATGTATTGTTTCATTTGTTCCTTTATAAATGTATTCATTCATTGTAACTCTATCTATTCATTCATGTATTCATTTATTCATCCATTGAAATATTGATAATCTGACTGACTGATTAATTCATGCAATCATTTATTGAGTTAGTTAATTGTTTGTAAATTAATTCATCAATTTATTGCTTGTTTTATTCAGTCGTCAAGTTGTTTATTCATTTATTCATTAATACATTTTTATTTATTTATGCATGTATTCAAGTATTCATTCATTCTATTACTGAGTGACATTATTTCATCCATTTAGTTTATTTAGTTTATTGTTCTTGCATTCATTCATTGATCAATGCATGTATTCATTCATCTATTTCTCAATCATTAATTCACTTACACATTTTTTTGTTCATTTAATTTTAATGTCTTTCTTCATTTTATGTCCTTTTATATACTTTATCTCCTTCATCATCATCATCATTATCATCTTCACCAGTATATCATCATCATCTTCATCATCAGTCCCAGCCAATCAGCCTCGTTTGCCACCATTACTGTTGATGTTACAGTGGATGTTACCCTTGATGTTACCGTTTATGATACAGTTGATAATACAGTAGATGTTACAGTTTGCTACAGTTCATGTTACAGCTGATGTTACATTTGATGTTTCAGTTGATGTTACCATTGATGTTACTGTTTATGTTACAGTGGATGTTACCGTTTATTTTACCGTTTATGTTACAGTTGATAATACAGTTGATGTTACAGTTTGTTACCGTTGATGTTACCGTTGATGTTACCGTTTATGATACAATTGATAATAAAGGTGATGTTACGGTTGATGTTACCCTTATGTTACGTTTATGTTACAGCTGATAATACAGTGGATGTTACAGTTTATGTTACCGTTGATGTTACAGTGGATGATACCGTTTATTTTACCGTTTATGATACAATTGATAAAAAAGTTGATGTTACAGTGGATGTTACCCTTATGTTACGTTTACTACAGTTGATGTTACAGTTTGTTATAGTTCATGTTACAGTTGATGTTACCTTTTATTTTACCGTTTACGATACAGTTGATAATAAAGTTGATGTTACAATTGATGTTAACCTTATGTTACCGTTTATGTTACAGTTGATAGTACAGTGGATGTTACCGTTTGTTACAGTTGATGTTACCGTGGATGTTCCCGTGGATATTACCGTTTATGATACAATTGATAATAAAGTTGATGTTACAGTTGATGTTACCCTTATGTTACATTTATGTTACAGTTGATAACACAGTTGATGTTACAGTTTGTTATAGTTCATGTTACAGTTGATGTTACCGTTTATGATACAGTTGATGTTACCCTTATGTTACCGTTTATGTTACAGTTGATAATACAGTGGATGTTGATGTTGCCATTTATGTTACCGTTTATGTTACAGTTGATGTTATGGTTGATGTTACGGTTGATATTACATTTTATGTTACAGTTGATGTTATAGTTGATGTGATAGCTGATGTTACAGTTTGTTACAGTTGTTACATTCTATGTCACAGTTGATGTTACAGTTGATAATACAGTTGATGTTACCATTGATATTAGTTGATGTTACAGTTTATATTACAGTTGGTTATATTTTATGTCACAGTTGATGTTACAGTTTATGTTACAGTTGATAATACAGTTGATGTTACAGTTTATGTTACCGTTGATATTACAGTTTATATTACAGTTGATGTTACAGTTGATAATACAGTTGATTTTACAGTTGATGTTACAGTTAATGTTACAGTTGATGTTACAGTTGATGTTACAGTTGATGTTACAGTTGATAATACAATTGATGTTACCATTGATATTAGTTGATGTTACACTTTATATTACAGTTGATGTTATATTTTATGTCACAGTTGATGTCACAGTGTGTTACAGTTTATATTAGTTTGTTACCATTGATATTACAGTTGATGTTACAGTCTATGTTACAGTTGATGTTACAGTTAATGTTACAGTTGATGTTACAGTTAATGTTACAATTAATGTTACAGTTGATGTTACAGTTGATAATACAGTTGATGTTACAGTTCATGTTACAGTTGATAATACAGTTGATGTTACAGTTGATGTTACAGTTTATATTACAGTTTGTTACCGTTGATATTACAGTTGATGTTACAGTTTATATTACAGTTGATGTTACAGTTGATGTTACAGTTGATGTTACAGTTGATGTTACAGTTGATGTTACAGTTGATGTTACAGTTAATGTTACAGTTTATATTACAGTTGATGTTACAGTTGATGTTGCAGCTGCACAGAAACATCGATTGTTTTTTATTCTTTGTTTATTATTATTAAGAATACATTTGGAAAATTACGTTTTTAGGGCAACTTCATGTAAACTTTTCTAAACTGGAACTTTTTTTCCGAATGGAATCGTTACGCCAAGAATCGAATCAAATCTTTAGTGTCAATCTTTAACAAGGCAAAAAAATGTCAT
>NC_084612.1:1161149-1188649 GCF_033978795.1 Nerophis ophidion
TGTGATACAAGTACACAAGTGTATGTGATACAAGTACATAAGTTGCGCGTGATACACAAGTACACAAGTGCATGTGATACAAGTACACAAGTGCGTGTGATACAAGTACACAAGTTGCACGTGATACACGTACACAAGTGTGTGTGATACAAGTACACAAGTGCATGTGATACAAGTACACAAGTGTGCCTGATACAAGTACACAAGTGTGCCTGATACAAGTACACAAGTGCGTGTGATACAAGTACACAAGTTGCACGTGATACAAGTACACAAGTGCACGTGATACAAGTACACAAGTGCATGTGATACAAGTACACAAGTGTATGTGATACAAGTACATAAGTTGCGCGTGATACAAGTACACAAGTGCATGTGATACAAGTACACAAGTGCGTGTGATACAAGTACACAAGTGCGGGTGATACAAGTACACGAGTGCGTGTGATACAAGTACACAAGTGCGTGTGATACAAGTACACAAGTTGCACGTGATACAAGTACACAAGTGCATGTGATACAAGTACACAAGTGTATGTGATACAAGTACATAAGTTGCGCGTGATACAAGTACACAAGTGCATGTGATACAAGTACACAAGTGCGTGTGATACAAGTACACAAGTTGCATGTGATACAAGTACACAAGTGCATGTGATACAAGTACACAAGTGCGTGTGATACAAGTACACAAGTTGCACGTGATACAAGTACACAAGTGCATGTGATACAAGTACACAAGTGTATGTGATACAAGTACATAAGTTGCGCGTGATACACAAGTACACAAGTGCATGTGATACAAGTACACAAGTGCGTGTGATACAAGTACACAAGTTGCACGTGATACACGTACACAAGTGTGTGTGATACAAGTACACAAGTGCATGTGATACAAGTACACAAGTGTGCCTGATACAAGTACACAAGTGTGCCTGATACAAGTACACAAGTGCGTGTGATACAAGTACACAAGTGCATGTGATACAAGTACACAAGTGTGCCTGATACAAGTACACAAGTGTGCCTGATACAAGTACACAAGTGCGTGTGATACAAGTACACAAGTTGCACGTGATACAAGTACACAAGTTGCACGTGATACAAGTACACAAGTGCACGTGGTACAAGTACACAAGTGCGCGTGATACAAGTACACAAGTGTGTGTGATACAAGTACACAAGTTGCACGTGATACAAGTACACAAGTGCACGTGATACAAGTACACAAGTGCATGTGATACAAGTACACAAGTGTATGTGATACAAGTACATAAGTTGCGCGTGATACAAGTACACAAGTGCATGTGATACAAGTACACAAGTGCGTGTGATACAAGTACACAAGTGCGGGTGATACAAGTACACGAGTGCGTGTGATACAAGTACACAAGTGCGTGTGATACAAGTACACAAGTTGCACGTGATACAAGTACACAAGTGCATGTGATACAAGTACACAAGTGTGTGTGATACAAGTACATAAGTTGCGTGTGATACAAGTACACAAGTGTGTGTGATACAAGTCCACAAGTGTGTGTGATACAAGTACACAAGTGTGTGATACAAGTACACAAGTACACAAGTAGTGGTCATGAAGCATGACATGCATCCAGAGAAGAAGACGGAGGAGCAACAGGAGAAGAAGAAGATCAACACTTCAAATATATTTCTGCTTCCTGATCAATAATTCATCCAAATGATGTTTGCATGTTCAGCTCAGTGCTAAAGTACACAACTAGCAGGACCCGCCCCTGCAGGCTTATTACTCTCTACTAGTACTGCTATATAATATTACTTATGCCTATATATTAGTTCTACTTACTACTGTACTTACACAAATATACTAGTACTATTGAATACTGTACTTATACACACATACAGTATATATATATATATATATATATATATATATATTGATAACCTCACTAACAACTTTAACGACGCCCTGCGCGAAACCATTGATAACATAGCACCGCTAAAGTTAAAAAAGGCTCCAAAAAAGCGCACCCCGTGGTTTACAGAAGAAACTAGAGCTCAGAAATTATTATGTAGAAAGCTGGAACGCAAATGGCGCACGACTAAACTTGAGGTGCACCATCAAGCATTTAGTGATGGTTTAATAACTTATAAACGCATGCTTACCTTAGCTAAAGCTAATCATTACTCAAATCTCATCCACCGTAATAAAAACGATCCTAAATTTTTGTTTAGTACGGTAGCATCGCTAACCCAACAAGGGACTCCTTCCAGTAGCTCCACCCACTCAGCTGATGACTTTATGCAATTCTTTAGTAAGAAAATTGAAGTCATTGAAGTAATTTCTCTCGTTTTGAGGAAATAACATTAGAGGAATTGTTACAACGTGTAAATGGAATAAAACAAACAACATGTTTACTTGACCCACTTCCTGGGAAACTGATCAAGGAGCTCTTTGTATTATTAGGTCCATCAGTGCTAAATATTATAAACTTATCACTTTCCTCGGGCACTGTTCCCCTAGCATTCAAAAAAGCGGTTATTCATCCTCTTCTTAAAAGACCTAACCTCGATCCTGACCTCATGGTAAACTACCGACCGGTGTCTCACCTTCCCTTTATTTCAAAAATTCTCGAAAAAATTGTTGCAGAGCAGCTAAATGGGTAACAGTTGGAGATGCCACCTCAGTAGAAGCATTTAAGTCTCACCTTAAAACTCATTTGTATACTCTAGCCTTTAAATAGACTCCCTTTTTAGACCAGTTGATCTGCCGTTTCTTTTTTTTCCCTCCTTTTTCCCACTGGAGGCGGTCCGGTCCGTTGGCCATGGATGAGGTGCTGGCTGTCCAGAGTCGGGACCCAGGATGGACCGCTCGCCTGTGTATCAGCTGGGGACTTCTCTGCGCTGCTGATCCGCCTCCGCTTGGGATGGTTTCCTGCTGGCTCCACTGTGGACAGGACTCTCTCTGCTGCGTTGGATCCACTTTGGACTGGACTCTCATGGTTGTGTTGGATCCACTATGGATTGAACTTTCATAGTCATCATTGTCACCGACGTCCCACTGGGTGTGAGTTTTTCCTTGCCCTTATGCGGGCTCTATTGAGGATGTCGTTGTGGTTTGTGCAGCCCTTTGAGACACTAGTGATTTAGGGCTATATAAATAATCATTGATTGATTGCTCAGAATAGAAACATATTTATTTTCATTTCAGGTTCCAATAGCTTCCGTTCCCTGATCTATGATCTATGATCTATGATCTATGATCTATGATCTATGATCTATGGTCTATGATCTATGATCTATGGTCATCATCACACTTTCCATCACCATTGTTTAGTCCTCCTAGTGGGACTTCTACATGGTGGACATGATGAACGTCGGGCTGGTGGGCTCGGCAGGAGGGGGGGGGGGGGGGGGGAGGGGGGGTGATGGAGGGTGTTGTCACGCTTGTTAGTTAGTCTCACACACACACACACACACACACACACACACACACACACACACACACACACACACACACACACACAAACAAACACACACACACACACACGCACACACTCACACACACACACACACCCACACAAACAAACACACACACACACACACGCACACACACACACACACACACACACACACTCACACACACACACAAACAAACACACACACAATGACAGTGCTGTACAGGCAGCTAATGAGAACATTCTTCAAGTAGCTAACCTTTTACCTGAGAGGTGTGTGTGTGTGTGTGTGTGTGTGTGTGTGTGTGTGTGTGTGTGTGTGTGTGTGTGTGTGTGTGTGTGTGTGTGTGTGTGTGTGTGTGTGTCGGCAAGAGAAAAAGTTGCCACATGTTTACTGCAGGACTACAAACTCTGCAGTGTGACATAAATCCCAGTCACTTGCAGGCGGACTTCAGGATGAACAATTTCCCTTGTGGATCATTAAAGTCTAAGTCCAGGTCTAAGGATGTAGGTCTCATTATTGTCAGGTGGTCCAGAAGGGCATTGTAAATATTTTCAAGGAACTAATTGTTCGGAACAAACCCGACTGGCTTCCTGTCTGAAACGACACGTAGAAAGCGGCCGCCTGCTAGCTTGCGAAGGCCCTGGTCTTGGTGGAGACTCGGATTAGATGTCAGTGTGAGTCCAACCAGAATAATGTTGAGCGGGATGTACAAGTGCTGACCAGGGTGGAACAGGTCTTCCCAGGCAGAGAGAGGGGGTACTGTTCTTTCGGGAGGACGGAGGCTGGCCGATGATCTTCTCTGCTGTCCTGGTCACCTCTGCAGAGCCGTCCTGTGTGCAGCAAAGCACAAAGTTAGCAGAATGCTAGCACTGGCGCTATGGTGGCCCCAGGAACATACAACTACACTTTCTCCTACAGGTGCTTCCTCCACAACTGGTGAAAGAAGCTGAGTGTCGGCTGTGACGTTTTGACGACTGCTAAAGTCTCCACAACACTCCAACAACTACTCGTGAAGCATGTTACCTTCTTGGTCTACTAGGATTGGATTGTCAGTCAGAAAGTTTGATTGGTCAAAAACTTCTCTACATCCAGCAAGAGATGAGGGGTGGGGGTGGATCCAGAAAAATCCTCTTCTCCACCAGGTGTCGGGATGAACCTTCTCCGCCAGGTGACAGGATGAACCTTCTCCACCAGGGTGTCAGGATGAACCTTCTCCACCAGAGTGTCAGGATGAACCTTCTCCACCAGGGTGTCAGGATGAACCTTCTCCACCAGGTGTCAGGATGAACCTTCTCCACCAGGTGACAGGATGAACCTTCTCCACCAGGTGTCAGGATGAACCTTCTCCACCAGGTGACAGGATGAACCTTCTCCACCAGGTGTCAGGATGAATCTTCTCCACCATAGTGACAGGATGAACATTCTCCACCAGGGTGTTGGGAAGAACCTTCTCCACCAGGTGACAGGATGAACCCTCTCCACCAGGTGACAGGATGAACCTTCTCCACCAGGTGACAGGATGAACCTTCTCCACCAGGTGACAGGATGAACCTTCTCCACCAGGTGTCAGGGTGAACCTTCTCCACCAGGTGACAGGATGAACCTTCTCCACCAGGTGTCAGGATGAACCTTCTCCACCAGAGTGTCAGGATGAACCTTCTCCACCAGGTGACAGGATGAACCTTCTCCACCAGGTGACAGGATGAACCTTCTCCACCAGGTGACAGGATGAACCTTCTCCACCAGGTGACAGGATGAACCTTCTCCACCAGAGTGTCAGGATGAACCTTCTCCACCATGGTGACAGGATGAACATTCTCCACCAGGTGACAGGATGAACCTTCTCCACCAGGTGACAGGATGAACCTTCTCCACCAGAGTGTCAGGATGAACCTTCTCCACCAGAGTGTCAGGATGAACCTTCTCCACCAGGTGTCAGGATGAACCTTCTCCACCAGGTGACAGGATGAACATTCTCCACCAGGTGACAGGATGAACCTTCTCCACCAGGTGACAGGATGAACCTTCTCCACCAGGGTGTCAGGATGAACCTTCTCCACCAGGTGTCAGGATGAACCTTCTCCACCAGGTGTCAGGATGAACCTTCTCCACCAGGTGACAGGATGAACCTTCTCCACCAGGTGTCAGGATGAACCTTCTCCACCAGGTGACAGGATGAACCTTCTCCACCAGGTGTCAGGATGAACCTTCTCCACCAGGTGACAGGATGAACCTTCTCCACCAGGTGTCAGGATGAACCTTCTCCACCAGGTGACAGGATGAACCTTCTCCACCAGGTGTCAGGATGAACCTTCTCCACCAGAGTGTCAGGATGAACCTTCCCCACCAGGTGTCAGGATGAACCTTCTCCACCATGGTGACAGGATGAACATTCTCCACCAGAGTGTCAGGATGAACCTTCTCCACCATGGTGACAGGATGAACCTTCTCCACCATGGTGTCAGGATGAACCTTCTCCACCAGGTGACAGGATGAACCTTCTCCACCAGGTGTCAGGATGAACCTTCTCCACCAGGTGACAGGATGAACCTTCTCCACCAGGTGTCAGGATGAACCTTCTCCACCAGGTGACAGGATGAACCTTCTCCACCAGGTGTCAGGATGAACCTTCTCCACCAGAGTGTCAGGATGAACCTTCTCCACCAGGTGACAGGATGAACCTTCTCCACCAGGTGACAGGATGAACCTTCTCCACCAGGTGTCAGGATGAACCTTCTCCACCAGGTGACAGGATGAACCTTCTCCACCAGGTGTCAGGATGAACCTTCTCCACCAGGTGACAGGATGAACCTTCTCCACCAGGTGTCAGGATGAACCTTCTCCACCAGAGTGTCAGGATGAACCTTCTCCACCAGGGTGACAGGATGAACCTTCTCCACCAGGTGTCAGGATGAACCTTCTCCACCAGAGTGTCAGGATGAACCTTCTCCACCAGGTGTCAGGATGAACCTTCTCCACCAGAGTGTCAGGATGAACCTTCTCCACCAGGTGACAGGATGAACCTTCTCCACCAGGTGACAGGATGAACCTTCTCCACCAGGTGTCAGGATGAACCTTCTCCACCAGGTGACAGGATGAACCTTCTCCACCAGGTGTCAGGATGAACCTTCTCCACCAGGTGACAGGATGAACCTTCTCCACCAGGTGTCAGGATGAACCTTCTCCACCAGGTGACAGGATGAACCTTCTCCACCAGGTGTCAGGATGAACCTTCTCCACCAGAGTGTCAGGATGAACCTTCTCCACCAGGTGTCAGGATGAACCTTCTCCACCAGAGTGTCAGGATGAACCTTCTCCACCAGGTGACAGGATGAACCTTCTCCACCAGGTGACAGGATGAACCTTCTCCACCAGAGCGTCCATGATAACATTGCTTGGATATTTTTGGTTGACTTCAACCTGTTAGTATTTCTGTAATTCTTAGTTAAGTTTTGTGTTGACTTTGCAAGCTAACGAGTTTGCTAACGAGCCCCCACGGTGTTTGCTGATCCATCATCTGCAGGTGTCCCAGCTTTGATGGTTTAGGACGCTAACCGTGGATGTGCAGAGTTCCACTGATGTTGTGACTTGTCAGCTGTGTCAAAGTGGGAGCAGGTTATCGTCATGTGATCAAAGCTGCAGAGTCCAGCTTGCAAGCAGCAGGAAGAGAAGACAAATGTTGCTAATGATCAAAAACTTGCCAGCTGTTGTTTTCAAAAATAATTCACTTGTGAAGAAATGTTGAGTTCATGGCTGCCAGGAAAAAGACTTTTTAGGAGAAAAGCTTGAAGGAGACTCAAGTTGTCACCACATCACATTCTTTGGCTTTTTCTTGGACTTTTTCCTCAAACATGTTCAAATATTCCAACTTCACATCCAAGACTTTACTACCAACACTGCGTCACTTCTTTTTACACTTGAAATGTTTCCTGCACATTAAATAAAGAGTTGATGGGACAAACTTCTTTTCTGCTCAGGAAAATTGATTCAAAGTCAGAAAACTTTGAAGGTCAACCAGCAGTTTGTCACCAAGCAGGATCTTGTGGACATTAATAATAATAACATCATCCTAATAATAATAACTATAGTAATAATATTTACAATAACAACAATAATATTAATAATCACAATAAGAGTAATAATAATTACGATAATAATAACAATAATCACAACAATAATAATCATCATCATAATAAAAATATTAATCACAATAACGATAATAATAACACTACTCACAATAATAATAATAATAATAAAAAGAATAATAACATAAGAAATAATAATGACATTAATAATGTAATAATAATAATAATACCAATACAATTTATGATAAATAATCACAATAATAATAAAAACAGCAATAAATAATAACCGTAATTAAAATCATAATAAAAGTAATAATAAAAACGATCACAGTAATAATAAAAATAATAATCATAATAAAAGTAATAGTAATAATAATAAAAAATAACAATAATCCTAATAATAATAACTATGATCATCACAATGGTAATAATAATAATCATAAGAATAATAAGAATAATCATAATCATAATAATAACAATAATACAATTTCAACAATAGTAGAAATGATAATAACAATTTGTAACATTAATGATAACAATAATAATAATTCAAATAAAAATAACAACAATGATAATCACAACAATAAATATAACAATAATCATAATAATAATAGTAACAATAATAAAAATGAGAACACTAATAGTTATAATAATAACAATAATCTCAATGATAATAATAACAATAATATTCACAATACAACAATAATAATAATCACAATAATATTAATAACATTAATTATCACAATAATAATAATAATACTAATAATAACAATAATAATCACAATAATAATAACAATAATAATAATCATAAAAATAAAAGTAACAATTGTCTGCCTGAGCAAAACATCTTTTCCCTCAAAGATTGTCTCATTCAAGCATAGCTCGGTTGGTAGAGTGGCCGTGCCAGCAACTTGAGGGTTCCAGGTTCGATTCCCGCTTCCGCCATCCTAGTCACTGCCGTTGTGTCCTTGGGCAAGACACTTTACCCACCTGCTCCCAGTGCCACCCACACTGGTTTAGATGCCACTCAGATATTGGCTTTCACTATGTAAAGCGCTTTGAGTCACTAGAGAAAAGCGCTATATAAATATAATTCACTTCACATTCCACGGCAGGACGATCGCCCGCAGCCCCACAACAACAACAGCACCAACAACAACAACACTAACACTAACAACAACAACAGCACCAACAACAACAACACTAACACTAACAACAACAACAACAACAGCAACAAGAAGAACACCACCAAGAAGAAGAAGAAGAAGAGTCTGCTGTCATGGTGTAGCTGAGTTAGTAAAAAAGAGGTGGGGGTGTTTATTCCAACATGAAAGGTAGTTAGACGTGTGAGAGGAGCCCGGCAGTCCAGGCCAATTAGCAAAGGTGCTGAAAGGCCCACACTTGACGTACCACACACAAATGCTTCTAATTGGCCGCCATGGTGGTGGTGACAGACGCCGCCTGACCGCTGGCTGGCAGCTGGGAGGACATGCAGACGTTGGTGTTGAAAGGCGGCAGATGACCAGACGCCAGGAGAAGGAGGTCTGGCTGGCAGCTGATGGACACTTTCAACGTGCAGGGAAAGTTACTTTCTGATGAAAAGTCAAACCTGCCAGCTGGCCTTTTCCCCTCCCTACACACACACACACACACACACACACACACACACACACACACATTAGACACACACATACACACACACTTACACACACACACACACATTAGACACACACATACACACACACTTACACACACACACACACACGTTAGACACACACATATTAGACACACACACACACGCACACACACGCACACACACACATTAGACACACGCACACACATTAGACACACACACACATACATGCACTTACACACACACAGACACACACACACTTACACACACACACACACACACACATTTAATACACACACATTAGACACACACACACACATTAGACACACACACACATTAGACACACACACACACACATTAGACACACCCACACATTAGACACACACACACACACATACACACATTAGACACACACACACATACACACATTAGACACACATACCCATTCGACACACACATTCGAGACACACACATTAGACACACACACACACACACACACACATTTGACGCACACACACACATTAGACACACACAGGCACACACACACATTAGACACACACACACACATTAGACACACCCACACATTAGACACACACACACACACACATACACACACACACATACACACATTAGACACACACACCCATTCGACACACACATTCGAGACACACACATTAGACACACACACACACACACACATTTGACGCGCACACACACACATTAGACACACACAGGCACACACACACATTAGACACACCCACACATTAGACACACACACACACACACTTACACACATTAGACACACACACACATTCGACACACACATTCGAGACACACACATTAGACACACACACACACACACACACACACACTCACACACGCTCACACACACATTAGACACACACACACACACATTAGACACACACACACATCAAACACACTCACATTTGACACACACACACACACACATTAGACACACACACACACACACACACACATTAGACACACACACACACACACACACACATACATTAGACACACACATAGACACACACACACACACAGGGCGGTAGATAGCCTGAGGTGTGAGTGATGTCGGCCTGAGGAGTTTGTGTCTGCTTGTCATTCTCCTCAGTAAATCTCCTGTGATGTTTGTCAGGCTGCTGATGTGCAGCTCACTGAGGAGACACACATTACATGCAGAGGAGGAGGGAAGGAGGGAAGGAAGAACACAGGAAGAAAGGAAGAAAGAAAAAGGAAAGAAATGTCATCTCATTTCCAAACAGAAGCAAAGAAGAACATCTGCTGGACGTAAACATCAACTAACTCCTCACTTCTAACTCATCTACTGTGTCTTCATGTGTGCACGCGTGTGTGTGTCTAATGTGTGTGTGAGTGTGTCTAATGTGTGTGTGTGTATCTAATGTGTGTGTGTGTGTGTGTGTGAGTGTGTGTGTGTGTGTGTGTGTGTGTGTGTCTAATGTGTGTGTGTGTTTGTGTGTGTGTGTGTGTGTGTATATGTGTGTGTGTGTGTGTGTGTGTGTGTGTGTGTGTGTGTGTGCAACTAATGTGCGTGTGTGTCTAATGTGTGTGTGTGCAACTAATGTGCGTGTGTGTCTAATGTGTGTGTCTAATGTGTGTGTTTCTAGTGTGTGTGTTTCTAGTGTGTGTGTGTCTAATGTGTGGGTGTGTCTAATGTGTGTGTGTGTGTGTGTGTGTGTGTGTGTGTGTGTGTGTGTGTGTGTGTGTGTGTGTGTGTATGTATGTGTGTGTGTGTGTGTGTGTTGACTGCTGAGTGCAAGAAAGAAGATCAAAGTTGAATGAAATGAAAGATTGATGAATGAGGAAATAATATTTAGTGTGTGTGGGTATGTCTAATGTGTGTGTGTTTGTGTGTGTGTGTCTAATGTGTGTGTGTAAGTGTGTGTAAGTGTGTGTGTGTCTAATGTGTGTGTGTGTGTGTCTAATGTGTGTGTGTCTAATGTGTGTGTGTGCAACTAATGTGCGTGTGTGTCTAATGTGTGTGTCTAATGTGTGTGTTTCTAGTGTGTGTGTTTCTAGTGTGTGTGTGTCTAATGTGTGGGTGTGTCTAATGTGTGTGTGTGTGTGTGTCTAATGTGTGTGTGTGTGTGTGTGTGTTGACTGCTGAGTGCAAGAAAGAAGATCAAAGATGAATGAAATGAAAGATTGATGAATGAGGAAATAATATTTAGTTAACATGAAGTAAACACCTGCTCACATGCTAATGCTAACTTCTCCTGCACTTGAAAGGGAACTTCACTTCTGATGGAACTTGGCCTACCCATCTTTATGAGAGACACGTCTTTATGAGACATGTCTCTCATACAGACATGTCTTTATGAGAGACATGTCTGTATGAGAGACATGTCCTCCTTTTCTTTTTGTCACACTTGCGTCACATCTTGTTGTGCAGAGTTGCCACCTCTTGGATGCACGTTGAGCAGACATGCAGGAGTGCAGGTAAGAACTTGATTTTAATATTTAAAAGAAAAGAACACTGGTACAAAAACGGAAGATAAAGCGCATGTCGACTGCACAGGAAGCTAAGGCGGAACTTAGCACATGGAACACATAAGACAGGATAGAATGGAACACATAAGACAGGATAGAATGGAACACAGAAGACAGGATAGAATGGAACACATAAGACATGATAGAATGGAACACATAAGACAGGATAGAATGGAACACATAAGACAGGATAGAATGGAACACATAAGACAGGATAGAATGGAACACATAAGACAGGATAGAATGGAACACATAAGACAGGATAGAATGGAACACATAAGACAGGATAGAATGGAACACATAAGACAGGATAGAATGGAACACATAAGACAGGATAGAATGGAACACATAAGACAGGATAGAATGGAACACATAAGACAGGATAGAATGGAACACATAAGACATGATAGAATGGAACACATAAGACAGGATAGAATGGAACACATAAGACATGATAGAATGGAACACATAAGACAGGATAGAATGGAACACATAAGACAGGATAGAATGGAACACATAAGACATGATAGAATGGAACACATAAGACAGGATAGAATGGAACACATAAGACATGATAGAATGGAACACATAAGACATGATAGAATGGAACACATAAGACAGGATAGAATGGAACACATAAGACATGATAGAATGGAACACATAAGACATGATAGAATGGAACACATAAGACATGATAGAATGGAACACATAAGACAGGATAGAATGGAACACATAAGACAGGATAGAATGGAACACATAAGACAGGATAGAATGGAACACATAAGACAGGATAGAATGGAACACATAAGACAGGATAGAATGGAACACATAAGACATGATAGAATGGAACACATAAGACATGATAGAATGGAACACATAAGACAGGATAGAATGGAACACATAAGACATGATAGAATGGAACACATAAGACATGATAGAATGGAACACATAAGACAGGATAGAATGGAACACATAAGACAGGATAGAATGGAACACATAAGACATGATAGAATGGAACACATAAGACAGGATAGAATGGAACACATAAGACAGGATAGAATGGAACACATAAGACAGGATAGAATGGAACACATAAGACAGGATAGAATGGAACACATAAGACAGGATAGAATGGAACACATAAGACAGGATAGAATGGAACACATAAGACAGGATAGAATGGAACACATAAGACAGGATAGAATGGAACACATAAGACAGGATAGAATGGAACACATAAGACAGGATAGAATGGAACACATAAGACATGATAGAATGGAACACATAAGACAGGATAGAATGGAACACATAAGACATGATAGAATGGAACACATAAGACAGGATAGAATGGAACACATAAGACAGGATAGAATGGAACACATAAGACATGATAGAATGGAACACATAAGACATGATAGAATGGAACACATAAGACATGATAGAATGGAACACATAAGACAGGATAGAATGGAACACATAAGACATGATAGAATGGAACACATAAGACATGATAGAATGGAACACATAAGACATGATAGAATGGAACACATAAGACAGGATAGAATGGAACACATAAGACAGGATAGAATGGAACACATAAGACAGGATAGAATGGAACACATAAGACAGGATAGAATGGAACACATAAGACAGGATAGAATGGAACACATAAGACATGATAGAATGGAACACATAAGACATGATAGAATGGAACACATAAGACAGGATAGAATGGAACACATAAGACATGATAGAATGGAACACATAAGACATGATAGAATGGAACACATAAGACAGGATAGAATGGAACACATAAGACAGGATAGAATGGAACACATAAGACATGATAGAATGGAACACATAAGACAGGATAGAATGGAACACATAAGACAGGATAGAATGGAACACATAAGACAGGATAGAATGGAACACATAAGACAGGATAGAATGGAACACATAAGACAGGATAGAATGGAACACATAAGACAGGATAGAATGGAACACATAAGACAGGATAGAATGGAACACATAAGACAGGATAGAATGGAACACATAAGACAGGATAGAATGGAACACATAAGACAGGATAGAATGGAACACATAAGACAGGATAGAATGGAACACATAAGACATGATAGAATGGAACACATAAGACAGGATAGAATGGAACACATAAGACAGGATAGAATGGAACACATAAGACAGGATAGAATGGAACACATAAGACATGATAGAATGGAACACATAAGACAGGATAGAATGGAACACATAAGACATGATAGAATGGAACACATAAGACATGATAGAATGGAACACATAAGACATGATAGAATGGAACACATAAGACATGATAGAATGGAACACATAAGACAGGATAGAATGGAACACATAAGACAGGATAGAATGGAACACATAAGACAGGATAGAATGGAACACATAAGACATGATAGAATGGAACACATAAGACAGGATAGAATGGAACACATAAGACAGGATAGAATGGAACACATAAGACATGATAGAATGGAACACATAAGACAGGATGGAATGGAACACATAAGACAGGATAGAATGGAACACATAAGACAGGATAGAATGGAACACAGAAGACAGGATAGAATGGAACACATAAGACATGATAGAATGGAACACATAAGACAGGATAGAATGGAACACATAAGACAGGATAGAATGGAACACATAAGACAGGATAGAATGGAACACATAAGACAGGATAGAATGGAACACATAAGACAGGATAGAATGGAACACATAAGACAGGATAGAATGGAACACATAAGACAGGATAGAATGGAACACATAAGACAGGATAGAATGGAACACATAAGACAGGATAGAATGGAACACATAAGACAGGATAGAATGGAACACATAAGACATGATAGAATGGAACACATAAGACAGGATAGAATGGAACACATAAGACAGGATAGAATGGAACACATAAGACATGATAGAATGGAACACATAAGACATGATAGAATGGAACACATAAGACATGATAGAATGGAACACATAAGACAGGATAGAATGGAACACATAAGACAGGATAGAATGGAACACATAAGACAGGATAGAATGGAACACATAAGACAGGATAGAATGGAACACATAAGACAGGATAGAATGGAACACATAAGACAGGATAGAATGGAACACATAAGACAGGATAGAATGGAACACATAAGACAGGATAGAATGGAACACATAAGACATGATAGAATGGAACACATAAGACAGGATAGAATGGAACACGTAAGACATGATAGAATGGAACACATAAGACAGGATAGAATGGAACACATAAGACAGGATAGAATGGAACACATAAGACATGATAGAATGGAACACATAAGACATGATAGAATGGAACACATAAGACAGGATAGAATGGAACACATAAGACATGATAGAATGGAACACATAAGACAGGATAGAATGGAACACATAAGACATGATAGAATGGAACACATAAGACATGATAGAATGGAACACATAAGACAGGATAGAATGGAACACATAAGACATGATAGAATGGAACACATAAGACATGATAGAATGGAACACATAAGACACGATAGAATGGAACACATAAGACATGATAGAATGGAACACATAAGACAGGATAGAATGGAACACATAAGACATGATAGAATGGAACACATAAGACAGGATAGAATGGAACACATAAGACAGGATAGAATGGAACACATAAGACAGGATAGAATGGAACACATAAGACAGGATAGAATGGAACACATAAGACAGGATAGAATGGAACACATAAGACAGGATAGAATGGAACACATAAGACAGGATAGAATGGAACACATAAGACAGGATAGAATGGAACACATAAGACATGATAGAATGGAACACATAAGACAGGATAGAATGGAACACATAAGACATGATAGAATGGAACACATAAGACATGATAGAATGGAACACATAAGACATGATAGAATGGAACACATAAGACATGATAGAATGGAACACATAAGACAGGATAGAATGGAACACATAAGACATGATAGAATGGAACACATAAGACAGGATAGAATGGAACACATAAGACAGGATAGAATGGAACACATAAGACAGGATAGAATGGAACACATAAGACAGGATAGAATGGAACACATAAGACAGGATAGAATGGAACACATAAGACAGGATAGAATGGAACACATAAGACAGGATAGAATGGAACACATAAGACAGGATAGAATGGAACACATAAGACAGGATAGAATGGAACACATAAGACATGATAGAATGGAACACATAAGACAGGATAGAATGGAACACATAAGACATGATAGAATGGAACACATAAGACAGGATAGAATGGAACACATAAGACATGATAGAATGGAACACATAAGACAGGATAGAATGGAACACATAAGACATGATAGAATGGAACACATAAGACATGATAGAATGGAACACATAAGACATGATAGAATGGAACACATAAGACATGATAGAATGGAACACATAAGACATGATAGAATGGAACACATAAGACATGATAGAATGGAACACATAAGACATGATAGAATGGAACACATAAGACATGATAGAATGGAACACATAAGACAGGATAGAATGGAACACATAAGACATGATAGAATGGAACACATAAGACAGGATAGAATGGAACACATAAGACAGGATAGAATGGAACACAGAAGACAGGATAGAATGGAACACATAAGACATGATAGAATGGAACACATAAGACATGATAGAATGGAACACATAAGACATGATAGAATGGAACACATAAGACAGGATAGAATGGAACACATAAGACAGGATAGAATGGAACACATAAGACAGGATAGAATGGAACACATAAGACAGGATAGAATGGAACACATAAGACATGATAGAATGGAACACATAAGACAGGATAGAATGGAACACATAAGACATGATAGAATGGAACACATAAGACAGGATAGAATGGAACACATAAGACATGATAGAATGGAACACATAAGACAGGATAGAATGGAACACATAAGACATGATAGAATGGAACACATAAGACATGATAGAATGGAACACATAAGACATGATAGAATGGAACACATAAGACATGATAGAATGGAACACATAAGACATGATAGAATGGAACACATAAGACAGGATAGAATGGAACACATAAGACATGATAGAATGGAACACATAAGACAGGATAGAATGGAACACATAAGACAGGATAGAATGGAACACATAAGACAGGATAGAATGGAACACATAAGACATGATAGAATGGAACACATAAGACAGGATAGAATGGAACACATAAGACAGGATAGAATGGAACACATAAGACATGATAGAATGGAACACATAAGACAGGATAGAATGGAACACATAAGACAGGATAGAATGGAACACATAAGACATGATAGAATGGAACACATAAGACATGATAGAATGGAACACATAAGACACGATAGAATGGAACACATAAGACATGATAGAATGGAACACATAAGACAGGATAGAATGGAACACATAAGACATGATAGAATGGAACACATAAGACAGGATAGAATGGAACACATAAGACAGGATAGAATGGAACACATAAGACAGGATAGAATGGAACACATAAGACAGGATAGAATGGAACACATAAGACAGGATAGAATGGAACACATAAGACAGGATAGAATGGAACACATAAGACAGGATAGAATGGAACACATAAGACAGGATAGAATGGAACACATAAGACATGATAGAATGGAACACATAAGACATGATAGAATGGAACACATAAGACAGGATAGAATGGAACACATAAGACATGATAGAATGGAACACATAAGACATGATAGAATGGAACACATAAGACATGATAGAATGGAACACATAAGACAGGATAGAATGGAACACATAAGACATGATAGAATGGAACACATAAGACAGGATAGAATGGAACACATAAGACAGGATAGAATGGAACACATAAGACAGGATAGAATGGAACACATAAGACAGGATAGAATGGAACACATAAGACAGGATAGAATGGAACACATAAGACAGGATAGAATGGAACACATAAGACAGGATAGAATGGAACACATAAGACAGGATAGAATGGAACACATAAGACAGGATAGAATGGAACACATAAGACATGATAGAATGGAACACATAAGACAGGATAGAATGGAACACATAAGACATGATAGAATGGAACACATAAGACAGGATAGAATGGAACACATAAGACATGATAGAATGGAACACATAAGACAGGATAGAATGGAACACATAAGACATGATAGAATGGAACACATAAGACATGATAGAATGGAACACATAAGACATGATAGAATGGAACACATAAGACATGATAGAATGGAACACATAAGACATGATAGAATGGAACACATAAGACAGGATAGAATGGAACACATAAGACATGATAGAATGGAACACATAAGACAGGATAGAATGGAACACATAAGACAGGATAGAATGGAACACAGAAGACAGGATAGAATGGAACACATAAGACATGATAGAATGGAACACATAAGACATGATAGAATGGAACACATAAGACATGATAGAATGGAACACATAAGACAGGATAGAATGGAACACATAAGACAGGATAGAATGGAACACATAAGACAGGATAGAATGGAACACATAAGACAGGATAGAATGGAACACATAAGACATGATAGAATGGAACACATAAGACAGGATAGAATGGAACACATAAGACATGATAGAATGGAACACATAAGACAGGATAGAATGGAACACATAAGACATGATAGAATGGAACACATAAGACAGGATAGAATGGAACACATAAGACATGATAGAATGGAACACATAAGACATGATAGAATGGAACACATAAGACATGATAGAATGGAACACATAAGACATGATAGAATGGAACACATAAGACATGATAGAATGGAACACATAAGACAGGATAGAATGGAACACATAAGACATGATAGAATGGAACACATAAGACAGGATAGAATGGAACACATAAGACAGGATAGAATGGAACACATAAGACAGGATAGAATGGAACACATAAGACATGATAGAATGGAACACATAAGACAGGATAGAATGGAACACATAAGACAGGATAGAATGGAACACATAAGACAGGATACCAACCCTGACTTGTTGTGTGAAGCAGACAATGAACCGAGAGCAAACTAAGGAATCAGGTGGGCTTAAATACACGAGTAATAATCAGAACACAGGTGTGTGCCTCTCGCCAGAGCAGGTGAAACCATGGCAACAAACACAAACAAGGAAATACATAACTGAAGGGATCGGCAGAGACTAGAAATAAATATGATCAAAAACATAACATGCAAAATCCTAAACGATCCGAGTTGCGGATCGTGACACTTTTAGGATTCTAAAGATTAAAAACACACTTGCAAGAAGCGGCTAATGGGAGTCACCGTTGTAGTCCCAAAAACTACTCGTACAATCTACTCACTGCAAGTATACATATCATGTAGTAATATGTATAATATACACACTGCAAGTATATATATCATGTAGTGATATGTACAATATACACACTGCAAGTATATATATCATGTAGTAATACCTTCATAACAATATGTAATATGTACAATATACACACTGCAAGTATATATATCATGTAGTAATATGTATAATATACACACTGCAAGTATATATATCATGTAGTAATATGTACAATATACACACTGCAAGTATATATATCATGTAGTAATATGTACAATATACACACTGCAAGTATATATATCATGTAGTAATACCTTCATAACAATATGTAATATGTACAATATACACACTGCAAGTATATATATATCATGTAGTAATATGTACAATATACACACTGCAAGTATATATATCATGTAGTAATATGTATAATATACACACTGCAAGTATATATATCATGTAGTAATATGTATAATATACACACTGCAAGTATATATATCATGTAGTAATATGTACAATATACACACTGCAAGTATATATATCATGTAGTAATATGTATAATATACACACTGCAAGTATATATATCATGTAGTAATATGTACAATATACACACTGCAAGTATATATATCATGTAGTAATACCTTCATAACAATATGTAATATGTACAATATACACACTGCAAGTATATATATCATGTAGTAATACCTTCATAACAATATGTAATATGTACAATATACACACTGCAAGTATATATATCATGTAGTAACAGACACCTTCATAACAATATGTAATATTATTGTAAAATATTTACCGTATTTTGGTCACTTTAATCATTATCGGGACTGATTTCTTTTCCGTTGCCATAGCAACACACGTCTGTTTTCTGGCAACAAATGTGTTCCCACTTCTGAAGTCAAACAGGAGTGTTTTCTAATGTTGGCAGACTTGGTAGCAATGAAGACGGTTATTTTTTTGGCAAATGAGGATTTATCTTTTTGAAGCTGAACACAACGAGGATGAACTGCTGCTTCTAGAAGCCAGCACAAAGGAAGTGTGAGACGTCGGAGCAGACAGAAGCCAAGAGAGTGAGGTGAAAGCCATTTTGACGCATAAATATGGAGCTTTGAGCCAAGTTTTTGGGACGTAAATGGAGTGCTTACACAAATAAAACGGTAAAAATGTCCATGGCTAGCTGGACCAAACAGACAAGTGTCCATGGAATGAGTCACTTTAATATTGCTCATGGTACACATCATGTGTGTTATTACAACTACACTACACACACTGTCTGGCTAACTGTGTACAAACACAACATGAAATACTACTTTACAGATACTGTAATATGAGTGTTCATGTCTTTCATTCAGTACAACTTGGTGTACTATCACAGTGTCGTGTATTACAAACTCAAACGTGTTTCCTGTTGCCGTAGAAGCTAGCGTCTCTCTTGCCGTAGCTAGCTTTTACAGCTAATACCGTAGCATGCTAATGTGTTAGCACGCTAGAAAAAGTTTCCTCAGTGCAAAATACAGAAATGATCTGTTCCGAGTCTCTGGGCATCAGAACAGCTTTATAACTATTTTTATGCAACCGTTAAAAAGGTACTTGATGGATGTACAACCAAGGAGGAACGTACTTGGTGGAAGTACTTCGTGAGAGAACATATCCGATGGAAGTTCAATCGTAGAAGAAGGTACTTGGTGGAAGTACAATCACGGAGGAACGTACTTGGTAGAAGTACAATTGTGGCAGAACGTACTCGGCGGGAGTACATTCATGGATGAACATATCTGATTGAAGTTCAACCGTCAAAGAATGTACTTGGTTGAAGTACAATCAAGGAGGAACATATTTGGTAGAAGTACTATCTTGGAAGTACAATCATGGAAGAACAGCTGGTGGAAGTTCAACCGTCAACGAATGTACTCGGTGGAAGTACAATTGTTGAGGAACGTACTTGGGGGAAGTACATTCATGGAAGAACATATCTGATGGAAGTCAACCGTCGAAGAACGTACTTATGGAAGTACAATCGTGAAGGAACGTACTTGGTGGAAGTACAATCGTGGAGGGACGTACTTGGTGGAGGTACATTCATGGAAGAAAATATCTGGTGGAAGTTCAACCATCGAAGAACGTACTTGCTGAAAGTACAACCATGGAGGGATGTACTTGGTGGAAGTACAATTGCGGAAGGACGTACTCGACGGAAGTACATTCATGGATGAACATATCTGATTGAAGTCCAACCGTCAAAGAACGTACTTGGTTGAAGTACAATCAAGGAGGAACATATTTGGTAGAAGTACTATCTTGGAAGTACAATCATGGGAGAACAGCTGGTGGAAGTTCAACCGTCAACGAATGTACTCAGTGGAAGTACAATCGTGGAGGAACGTACTTGGGGGAAGTACATTCATGGAAGAACATCTGATGGAAGTCAACCGTCGAAGAACGTACTTATGGAAGTACAATCGTGAAGGAACGTACTTGGTGGAAGTACATTCATGGAAGAAAATATCTGGTGGAAGTTCAACCATCGAAGAAGGTACTTGCTGAAAGTACAACCATGGAGGGATGTACTTGGTGGAAGTACAATTGCGGAAGGACGTACTCGACGGAAGTACATTCATAGATGAACATATCTGATTGAAGTCCAACCGTCAAAGAATGTACTTGGTTGAAGTACAATCAAGGAGGAACATATTTGGTAGAAGTACTATCTTGGAAGTACAATCATGGAAGAACAGGTGGTGGAAGTTCAACCGTCAACGAATGTACTCGGTGGAAGTACAATCGTGGAGGGACGTACTTGATGGAGGTACATTCATGGAAGAACATATCTGGTGGAAGTTCAACCATCGAAGAACGTACTTGCTGAAAGTACAACCATGGAGGGATGTACTTGGTGGAAGTACAATTGTGGATTAACGTACTTGGGAGAAGTACAATAGTGGAAGGACGTACTTGGCAGAAGTACAATTGCGGAAGAAGATATTTGGTGGAAGTAAAACTGCATGAAGAAACATACTTGATGGATGTATAACCATGGAAGAACCTACGTGATGGAAGTAGAACCATGGAAGAACCTACATGATGGAAGTAGAACCATGGAAGAACCTATGTGATGGAAGTAGAACCATGTAAGAACCTACGTGATGGAAGTAAAACCTTGGAAGAACCTACGTGATGGAAGTAGAACCATGTAAGAACCTATGTGATGGAAGTAGAACCATGGAGGAACCTACTTGGTGGAAGTAGAACCATGGAAGAACCTACGTGATGAAAGTAGAACCATGGAAGAACCTACGTGATGGAAGTAAAACCATGGAAGAACCTACGTGATGAAAGTAGAACCATGGAAGAACCTACGTGATGGAAGTAAAACCATGGAAGAACCTACTTGGTGGAAGTAGAACCATGGAAGTACCTACGTGATGGAAGTAGAACCATGGAAAAACATACTTGGTGGCAGAAGAACCATGGAAGAACCTCCTTCAATCATGACTGAAGTCAAGCCGTGGCTAAAGGAAGGTGGGCAGTGGGTGGGCTGCAGCGATGGGGGCCTGCAGATGCGACTGGATGGTGGCGTCGGGAGAAGGGTAGTAAGGAACCGAGGGCCTGGAGACCGGACTCGGTTTGGCCATGGAAGCGTATTTGTACTTATAGGCTATGCGGTGAGGAAGATTCATGTCCACTTCAGAGACTTTCTGCCGGTGTCCCGGAAGGCAGTTCTGGGATTCCAGCGTGGCGATGCGTTGGTCCCGCTGCACGATGCCGGCCGCCATGTGCCACTGCATGCTGCTCATCTGCGACTTCAGGTCGGCCAGCGTCAGGTCCACGTTCCGCTGGATGTTCTCCAGCTGGGAGCTGAAGACCACCACCGTCTCCTGGACGCTGTCCAACACTTTCTGGAGGCGGGCGTTGCTCTCCTTCTCTCGGACCGCCAACCACTCGCACCAGTCAGGACTGGACTCTCTGGGGGGTTCACTGTACTCCTGGATCCAGAGGTTCTGTGCGGCGTCTTGCTGGGCCACTGCCAGCGCCTCTTGGAAGGACTCCACCATGTCGTCCTCAGAGAGCTGCTGCTCCAGCTGATCCGTTGCTGAGGACTTCTCGCTGGTTTGGTCCTCATCCACCAGAGGCGGTGGCTGCAACGTTTGCCGCTCCTTGATCTGTGCCGGCTGGTTCTGGTTTTCATCTGTGGATCGGCAGCTGTTCATTGGCCGACGTTTTGGAAGGCAAACATGGTTTTCTTCTTCTCTTTCTTCTGCTTCTGGTTCTCTCGTTCTAACTTCCAGGACATGAGGCTGAAAGACGACAATGATGCAAGTTGGTCCATTTGTGCTAATTTGGTCATTGGGTCTACTTGGTGTTCCAAAGACTCACCTTGTTTAGAAGGTCCACTTTCTCTTTCTTCTTCTTCTTGGACCCGCAGATTTGCCTCTTGAACCAGCTGACAACATTCATCCTGACGTTTCTTCTCGCAGGTTTCCTCTCTGCCAAAGAACGTCTGGTTCTCTGTCTGGACTTGGTCCCTTACCTTGAGGCTAGGACTGGTCAACAAGTCTGTTTTATGGAATGAAGAAAGTCTCCCGTCGACTCTTCTTCTTGACTCGCTGCCTGTCGTGCTCTTTAGGCAAAGTCCTCGTCGTGACATCACAAAGGTTCCAAAGAGTGATGCCATACCTGTGGTTGGTGGCGGGGGAGGAGTCCAAGATGTCTGACGTGAACACGCAGACTGGAACACTTGGACCAGGGGTGTCCCAGCTTTTTTGGACTTTGGGGCCGCATTGGTCTAAAAAAGCTTTGATTGGTGGCCAAAAGCCGACTGTGTTTAGATCTTAGTAGATCAGACTATTAGTAGCTCAAACTATTTGGATCTTAGTAGATCAGACTTTTTGGATCTTGGTAGATCAAACTATTGAGAACTCAGTAGATCAGACATTTTGGATCTTAGTAGATAAGACTATTTTTAATTTAGTAGATCAGACTACGTGGTACTAAGTAGATGAGACTTGTTTTAATCTTAGTAGATCAGACGTTTTGGATCTTAGTTGATGAGACTATTTGAGTCTTAGCAAATCAGATTGTGTGTCAGCTTGTGTTGCAAAGAGTGAGTTGTGTGTTGTATGTTTTTGTGTTGCAAAGAGGGAGTTGTGTGTTGTTGTGTGTTTTTGTGTTGCAAAGAGTGAGTTGTGTGTTGTTGTGTGTCAGCTCGTGTTGCAAAGAGTGAGTTGTGTGTTGTGTGTTTTTGTGTTGCAAAGAGTGAGTTGCGTTTTGTTGTGTGTTTTTGTGTTGCAAAGAGTGAGATGTGTGTTGTGTGTCAGCTTGTGTTGAAAAGAGTGAGTTGTGTGTTGTGTGTTTTTGTGTTGCAAAGAGTGAGTTGTGTGTTGTTGTGTGTTTTTGTGTTGCAAAGAGTGAGTTGTGTGTTGTTGTGTGTCAGCTCGTGTTGCAAAGAGTGAGTTGTGTGTTGTTGTATGTCAGCTTGTGTTGCAAAGAGGGAGTTGTGTGTTGTTGTGTGTCAGCTTGTGTTGCAAAGAGTGAGTTGTGTGTTGTGTGTCAGCTTGTGTTGAAAAGAGTGAGTTGTGTGTTGTGTGTTTTTGTGTTGCAAAGAGTGAGTTGTGTGTTGTTGTGTGTTTTTGTGTTGCAAAGAGTGAGTTGTGTGTTGTTGTGTGTCAGCTCGTGTTGCAAAGAGTGAGTTGTGTGTTGTTGTGTGTCAGCTTGTGTTGCAAAGAGGGAGTTGTGTGTTGTTGTGTGTCAGCTTGTGTTGCAAAGAGTGAGTTGTGTGTTGTGCGTCAGCTTGTGTTGAAAAGAATGAGTTGTGTGTTGTGTGTCAGCTTGTGTTGAAAAGAGTGAGTTGTGTGTTGTGTGTTTTTGTGTTGCAAAGAGTGAGTTGCGTTTTGTTGTGTGTTTTTGTGTTGCAAAGAGTGAGATGTGTGTTGTGTGTCAGCTTGTGTTGAAAAGAGTGAGTTGTGTGTTGTGTGTTTTTGTGTTGCAAAGAGTGAGTTGTGTGTTGTTGTGTGTTTTTGTGTTGCAAAGAGTGAGTTGTGTGTTGTTGTGTGTCAGCTCGTGTTGCAAAGAGTGAGTTGTGTGTTGTTGTATGTCAGCTTGTGTTGCAAAGAGGGAGTTGTGTGTTGTTGTGTGTCAGCTTGTGTTGCAAAGAGTGAGTTGTGTGTTGTGTGTCAGCTTGTGTTGAAAAGAGTGAGTTGTGTGTTGTGTGTTTTTGTGTTGCAAAGAGTGAGTTGTGTGTTGTTGTGTGTTTTTGTGTTGCAAAGAGTGAGTTGTGTGTTGTTGTGTGTCAGCTCGTGTTGCAAAGAGTGAGTTGTGTGTTGTTGTGTGTCAGCTTGTGTTGCAAAGAGGGAGTTGTGTGTTGTTGTGTGTCAGCTTGTGTTGCAAAGAGTGAGTTGTGTGTTGTGCGTCAGCTTGTGTTGAAAAGAATGAGTTGTGTGTTGTGTGTCAGCTTGTGTTGAAAAGAGTGAGTTGTGTGTTGTGTGTTTTTGTGTTGCAAAGAGTGAGTTGTGTGTTGTTGTGTGTTTTTGTGTTGCAAAGAGTGAGTTGTGTGTTGTTGTGTGTCAGCTCGTGTTGCAAAGAGTGAGTTGTGTGTTGTTGTGTGTTTTTGTGTTGCAAAGAGTGAGTTGTGTGTTGTTGTGTGTCAGCTCGTGTTGCAAAGAGTGAGTTGTGTGTTGTTGTGTGTCAGCTTGTGTTGCAAAGAGTGAGTTGTGTGTTGTGTGTTTTTGTGTTGCAAAGAGTGAGTTGTGTGTCCTTGTGTGTCAGCTTGTGTTGCAAAGAGTGAGTTGTGTGTTGTTGTGTGTCCGTGCAGCTTGCAGATGAGATGTTCTTATTTTGTTGTCCTGTTGATTTCCCAAAGTAGTACTTTTCTGCTGCATCCTGGAGGAACACACTACTCTCCTTTTATGGACAACACTTCCTCTCTCTCGCTCTCTCTGTGTGTGTGTGTGTGTGTGTGTGTGTGTGTGTGTGTGTGTGTGTGTGTGTGTGTGTGTGTGTGTGTGTGTGTGTGTGTGTGTGTGTCGTCATTCCTGAGCAGCTCAGACGTAAAAGTGACATCATCAATGATGCAATAAAGCCTTGATTTGTATTGTAAAAGACTCCTGCTGCAACATCAATAATAGATCAATAATAGATCAATAATAGATCAATAATAGATCAATAATAGATCAATAATAGATCAATAATAGATCAATAATATTGACTTGACTCACCTGGATGACACCTGCAACTTTAGATGTGCTGCAGAAAAAAGACATTTGTAAAAAATGTGTAACAAAAACAATATAGACAAAGAGTTCCATCCATCCATCCATCCATTTCCTACCGCTTGTCCCTTTTGGGGTGGCGGGTGTGTTGGAGCCTATCCCAGCTGGATTCAGGCGGAAGGCAGTGTACACCCTGGACAAGTCGCCACCTCATATTGTATGAAACATATATAAAGAAAACAAGTTGCAACCAAAAATAGATCAATACATTCTTTATTAACAAAAATATAAAGAATAACAATGCCTGGGGACTCTGAGGTGGACTACTATCTGTGATGGACTATTATCTATGGTGGACTACTATCTGTGGTGGACTACTATCTGTGGTGGACTACTATCTGTGATGGACTATTATCTATGGTGGACTACTATCTGTGGTGGACTACTATCTGTGGTGGACTACTATCTGTGATGGACTATTATCTATGGTGGACTACTATCTGTGGTGGACTACTATCTGTGGTGGACTACTATCTGTGATGGACTATTATCTATGGTGGACTACTATCTGTGGTGGACTACTATCTGTGGTGGACTACTATCTGTGATGGACTATTATCTGTGGTGGACTATCTGTGGTGGACTACTATCTGTGATGGACTATTATCTGTGGTGGACTACTATCTGTGATGGACTATTATCTGTGGTGGACTACTATCTGTGATGGACTACTATCTGTGATGGACTATTATCTGTGGTGGACTACTATCTGTGATGGACTACTATCTGTGGTGGACTACTATCTGTGGTGGACTACTATCTGTGATGGACTATTATCTGTGGTGGACTACTATCTGTGATGGACTACTATCTGTGATGGACTACTATCTGTGGTGGACTACTATCTGTGGTGGACTACTATCTGTGGTGGACTACTATCTGTGATGGACTACTATCTGTGATGGACTACTATCTGTGGTGGACTACTATCTGTGATTGACTACTATCTGTGATGGACTACTATCTGTGGTGGACTACTATCTGTGATGGACTACTATC
>NC_084612.1:1196149-1203649 GCF_033978795.1 Nerophis ophidion
ACACCTGACCTCCTCTGGCAGTGACAGACAGCAGACTGGCACACACACCTGACCTCCTCTGGCAGTGACAGACAGCAGACTGGCACACCTGACCTCCTCTGGCAGTGACAGACAGCAGACTGGCACACACACCTGACCTCCTCTGACAGTGACAGACAACAGACTGGCACACACACCTGACCTCCTCTGACAGTGACAGAGAGCAGACTGGCACACACACCTGACCTCCTCTGGCAGTGACAGACAGCAGACTGGCACACACACCTGACCTCCTCTGGCAGTGACAGACAGCAGACTGGCACACACACCTGACCTCCTCTGACAGTGACAGACAGCAGACTGGCACACCTGACCTCCTCTGGCAGTGACAGACAGCAGACTGGCACACACACCTGACCTCCTCTGGCAGTGACAGACAGCAGACTGGCACACACACCTGACCTCCTCTGACAGTGACAGACAGCAGACTGGCACACCTGACCTCCTCTGGCAGTGACAGACAGCAGACTGGCACACACACCTGACCTCCTCTGACAGTGACAGACAGCAGACTGGCACACACACCTGACCTCCTCTGACAGTGACAGACAGCAGACTGGCACACACACCTGACCTCCTCTGGCAGTGACAGACAGCAGACTGGCACACACACCTGACCTCCTCTGGCAGTGACAGACAGCAGACTGGCACACACACCTGACCTCCTCTGGCAGTGACAGACAGCAGACTGGCACACACACCTGACCTCCTCTGGCAGTGACAGACAGCAGACTGGCACACACACCTGACCTCCTCTGACAGTGACAGACAGCAGACTGGCACACCTGACCTCCTCTGGCAGTGACAGACAGCAGACTGGCACACACACCTGACCTCCTCTGGCAGTGACAGACAGCAGACTGGCACACACACCTGACCTCCTCTGACAGTGACAGACAGCAGACTGGCACACCTGACCTCCTCTGGCAGTGACAGACAGCAGACTGGCACACACACCTGACCTCCTCTGACAGTGACAGACAGCAGACTGGCACACACACCTGACCTCCTCTGACAGTGACAGACAGCAGACTGGCACACACACCTGACCTCCTCTGGCAGTGACAGACAGCAGACTGGCACACACACCTGACCTCCTCTGGCAGTGACAGACAGCAGACTGGCACACACACCTGACCTCCTCTGGCAGTGACAGACAGCAGACTGGCACACACACCTGACCTCCTCTGGCAGTGACAGACAGCAGACTGGCACACACACCTGACCTCCTCTGGCAGTGACAGACAGCAGACTGGCACACACACCTGACCTCCTCTGGCAGAAAGATGGCAACACGCAGCTTCTGACAATCATGGTTTGGCCCAAATGAGGCCTAATTAGTCCAAGCAGGTGTGCTCACCTACATAATCACTTCCTGACTCTTTTAGCCACACCTTCAGAGTCATGATGAGTGACAGTTTATCATTTGTTTGATGAACATGTTTTTCACTGACTAAAAAAAAAGAGCATGTTTGAGAGGAAGCCAAAAGGTGAAAGAGAGACAATCTGGCCTCAAACTGTCACACTTTGTTTGTCTTATGAAGTAACTGCAGACACACTTCAACACATCTTCTACAACATCTCAACATCTCAAATATAAACATATAAAATACAAACAACATCTTAAATATAAACAACATATAAAATACAAACAACACATCAAATATAAACGACATCTCAAAGACAAACAACGTCTCAAATATAAACAACATGTACAATACAAACAACTTATAAAACATAAACAACATACAAAAAATAAACAGCATCTCAATACAAAAAATATCTCAAATTTAAACTAAAATAATATAAACAACATACAAAATGTAAACAACATATACAATATGAACAATATCTCAAAAATAAAAAACATATCAAATATAAAAACATAAAAAATATAAAGAAAATATAAAAAACATAATATATAAACATATAAAATAATTAAAAAACATATAAAATACAAACGACATATAAAATATAAACAACATCTGAAAAATAAACAACATCTAAAATATATACAATATTTAAAATATAAAAAACATCTAAAATATAAACAACATATAAAATACAAAAAACATCAAATATAAACAACATCTCAAATACAAACAACATAAAAATATAAACAACATCTAAAATATAAAAAACATCAAATATGCACATCTAAAATATAAATAACATATAAAATATCAAACAACATACAACATATAAACAACATACACAATATTTAAAACATTTTAAATACAAACTACATATAAAATATAAACATACAAAATACAAAAAACATACAAAAAATATAAACAATATCTAAAGTATAAACATCATTTAAAATATAAACATGTAAAATATAAACAACATATAAAATATGAACATCCATCCATCCATCCATTTTCTACCGCTTATTCCCTAAATATGAACATATAGAGTATAAACAATAAATAACACATGAACAACATATAAAATATAAACAACATTTAAAATACAAACAACATATAAAATATAAACAACATCTAATATAAAAACAAAATAAAATATAAACAACAACTAAAGTATTAACATCATTTAAAATATAAACATTCAAAATATAAACAACATATAAAATATAAACATCTAAAGTATAAAAAACATCTAAAACACAGACATTTAAAATATAAACTTCTAAAATATAAAAAACATAAAATATAAACATCTAAAATACAAACAACATAAAAAAACAAAAAACATATAAAAATAAACAACATAAACAATATAACCAACATCTAAAATACAAACAACATATAAAATATCAAAAAACATACACAAAATAAACAACGTACACAATATAACCAACATTTAAGATACAAACCACATATAAAATATGAACATCCAAAATATAAAAAACATACAAAATATATAAACAACATCCAACGTACAATATCATTTATAATATAAACATTTAAAATATAAACAACATAGAAAATATAAACATCTTAAATATAAACAATATATAAAATATAACCAACATATAGAATACAAACAACATTTTACATATAAATTAAATATAAACAACATGTAATATATAAACAACATAAAAATATAAATAACATAAAAAATATAAACAACATATAAAGTATGAACATAATTCAAAATGTAAACATTTAAAATATAAACAACATATAAATATCACGCCTGTAGATTATGTTGTGTTTATGTTTCGTTTTGGTCATGTTATGTTTTGCTCTTTTGGACATTCAGTTCTTGTGTTTGGCACTTCCTGGTTTGTTTTGTTACCATAGTTACTCATTAGTTTCCACCTGGTCTCCAAGCCACGCCCCTGTCCTCAGCCTCACACCTGTTAGTAATCATCATCATAGTCATTATTTAAACCATTCTGTTTCTGTCCTCGTCCTGGCAACTTTACTACCCTGCCTTATGATACCTACTTATCCTACCTACTGACCTGGCTACCATACCTACTTATCCTACCTACTGACCTGGCTATGATACCTACTTATCCTTCCTACTGACCTGGCTATGATACCTACTTATCCTACCTACTGACCTGGCTATGATACCTACTTATCCTACCTACTGACCTGGCTATGATACCTACTTATCCTACCTACTGACCTGGCTATGATACCTACTTATCATACCTACTGACCTAGCTATGATACCTACTTATCATACCTACTGACCTGGCTATGATGCCTACTTATCCTACCTACTGACCTAGCTATGATACCTACTTATCCTACCTACTGACCTGGCTACCATACCTACTTATCCTACCTACTGACCTGGCTATGATACCTACTTATCCTACCTACTGACCTGGCTACCATACCTACTTATCCTACCTACTGACCTGGCTACCAAACCTACTCTACCTGACCCTCATCTACCTTCATGCCTTGCCACGCTGTTTATTGTTCTGTCTCTACCATGTAAGGTTTTCATTTGTTTTGTGTCAAATTAATATCTTTTGTTCGTTTGTGTATAGTCATGCCATTGTGCTGTTTTTGTTTTTGAGTATAGTCTAGTTTGTTATCCGCTATTGTGCGCGCCCTTTGTTTTCTTCTTTTTGAACTATAGTGTATAAATAAATCAAATATGTTCTCACAATCTCGTCTGGCTCATGCCAATCATCCTTTGTGTGGAAGAAGCAATACAAATCCAAGTCCATGTGTGTCAATAAAATATAAACATCTAAAGTATAAACAACATCTAAAATATAAAAAAGCATAAAAAATATAAACAACATCTAAAGTACAAACAAAATTTAAATATAAACATCCAAAATATAAAAAATATAAAAAAGCATATAAAATATAAACATCTAAAGTACAAACATGTATAATATAAACATCTAAAGTACAAACAACATGTAAAATATAAACATCTAAAGCATAAAAAACATCCATCCATCCATCCATTTCCTACCGTTTATTCCCTTTGGGGTAGCGGGGGGCGCTGGTGCCTATCTCAGCTACAATCGGGCGGAAGGCAGGTACACCCTGGACAAGTCGCCACCTCATCGCAGGGCAGTATAAACAACATGTCAAATTTAAACATCTAAAATGTAAAAAAAGCATAAAAAATATAAACAACATCTAAAGTATAAACAACGTATAAAATATAAACCACATATGAAATATAAACATCTAAAATATAAAAAAGTATAATTTTTTTTAAAAACATATAAAATATAAACATCTAAAGTACAAACATGGAAAATATAAACATCTAAAGTATAAACAACTAAAATATAAAAAAGCATAAAAAAATAAAAAAGCAATATAAGATATAAACACCTAAAGTACAAACAACATGTAAAATATAAACATCAAAAGTATAAACAACTAAAATATAAAAAAGCATAACATTTTTTAAAAAGCAATATAAAATATAAACATCTAAAGCACAAACAAGATGTAAAATATAAACATCTAAAGTAAAAACAACATGTAAAATATAAACATCGAAAGTATAAACAGCTAAAATATAAATAAGCAATATAAAATATAAAAATATAAAGTACAAACAAGATGCTAACTATAAACATCTAAAGTAAAAACAACATGTAAAATATAAACATCCAAAGTAAAATCAAACATCCATCCATCCATCCATCCATCCATCCATCCATTTCCTACTGCTTGTCCCTTTTGGGGTCCACATGTAAAATATAAACATCCACAATGTAAACAAAAAACATAAACAAAGTAAGACTAGAAAAGATTGTAAGTTTAAAAATGTGAGCCACTAATTAAAGTGTTGGCCTGCTAATTAACAGCACAATTATGCAAAGTCAGCACTCAGGGTGCAGCAATGCATTGTGGGAGTGTCCCTGTTAAGGTGGGCGGGACTTCCTCTCAGTCCAATTAGCCTCCAAGAACAAAGAACATTTTAATGAGGCCCTCAGAGGACAGATGCTCGTTAGTTCTCTTTCATCTTCTGCACCGCTTCCTGCTTCCTGCTTCCTGCTTCCTGCTCGTCACGCCGCTCAAAGAGGAAGGAAATGTTGCACCTTGTTGCTGATCTGCACCAATCTAGGACGCCTTCTTGTGTTGGTGGAAACACCTGCTGCTAGCTTCATTTCAGGTGAGCAAGTACAGGAAGTTAACCAGGATATTAAATAAACAAGGAAGTAAACCAGGAAGTAGACCAGAATAAATACTTGAATAAATAATTAATGATAAAAAAAGGTTGGTTTTGGTCACAATAAATTGATTAATCTATAAAAATATGTATTTTTTCTGGTCAAATTAAACTAATAAATTATTAAGTACATTCATAAATACATAAATAAATAAATTAATACATAAATGCATAAAAGGTTGCTTCTACTTACAATGAATAAATAAAATATTGTTGTAGTGACAGTAAATTGATTATTTTACAAGTAAATGAATAAATTCACGAATAAAATAATTAATGATGAATAAAAGATTGGTCAAGGTCAAAGTAAATTAATTAAATAATAAGTAAACAAATAAATCCATAGTTAAAGTAATTATGTAATAAAAGTTTTTGTCTGGTTACAGTAAATTAATTCATAAGTAAATGAATAATTACATGCATAAATAAATAGTAAATAGAAGGTCGTCATAGTCACAATAAATTGATAACAAATAATTAAATGCATAAATACAACAATAAATCAATTAATAAATAAAAGATTGGTTCTGGTCACAGTAAATTCATTAATACACATATAAATAAATACACAAATAACTAAATACTAGCTTGTTATGGTCACAATTAATTCATTAATAAATAAGTCAATGAATAAATAAAACGAATTAATGACTAAAAGATTGGTTGTGGAACAACACTTCCCTCTAGCGGCGCTCTTTAGTATTGTTGCAGGACTGAGGCTGCGTTGTGACGTCACACAACATTCATATTTATCATCAATACAACTGATGTTAAAAAACACATATTTGACTTCTTGGGGTAAATAATGAATACAACTGATATTAAATTCACCGAACAACACAAATATTTGACTTCTTTGTGTACATGATTAATAAAACTGATCACTTTTTCTACCTTTTTTCAATTTATTTTTTTATGTATTTAAAAAGTATGTCTAGCAGGGTGGATAAAAGTAAAATAATGTTGTAAGTATAATAAATAAATAAATATATGTGTTGTACTTTTATAGTACTTTTCTACCTTCAAGGTACTCTTTGACACTACTTCCACATTCACACACACATTCACACACTGATGGAGGGAGCTGCCATGCAAGGCGCTAACCAGCAGCCATCAGGAGCAAGGGTGAAGTGTCTTGCTCAGGACACAACGGAGGTGACGAGGTTGGTACTAGGTGGGGATTGAACCAGGAACCCTCGGGTTAATTGTGGAAAACAATTAAATCAATGAATGCATATTGAAATAATCTCTTTCATTATTAAACATCATCGAAATTAATTACACTCTTTGATTTAAATATTGACTTAAAATGTTATTATTTCATGATGTCACAACTTAGTCAATCATTTATTTTGTTATTTATTGATCTATTGTTCTGTTCCACAAACACAGCACTTCATATCCATTTATTGATCAATACATCAAAGTCAGTGGGCGGGGCTAACAGGAAAGCCGTCCGATGATGACGTCATTTTCCAAACATGGCGGCGAGAAGCATCAACTTTGCACACAGGCGTGACCACCTGTTAGCCCCGCCCAGGCGTGACAACCTGTTAGCCCCGCCCAGGCGTGACAACCTGTTAGCCCCGCCCAAGCGTGACCACCTGCTAGCCCCGCCCAGGCGTGACAACCTGCTAGCCCCGCCCACTGCCGTTGACAGATAAAGTCAAATGCTTAATTAGGTCATGAAATTAATTTAAAAACGAAACACAAAAACATTTAGTTTTTTTTATTCCAATTAAATACAAGAATGACGAATTCAAATAATTATTTTAATATTTTGTGTTGTTTTATTTCCGGTATTTAGATGAAATATGTAATAAAAAT
>NC_084612.1:1206149-1291149 GCF_033978795.1 Nerophis ophidion
TTGCTAACATAGTATAGTATGGTACCTAAAGTATAACACTATTTAAAATAAAAAAAAATGTGCAGTAATATTAATGTTGTCGACCAGGGAACCGGAAGTATCGAAAAAAGTGGTAGTACTATTTCCGGTTTACAACATGAAGGCGCCAGTCGATTTTTGGTAAAAAGTTCAAAGACAAAAGAGTATTTTTTAAAGAGTAGAGTGTTTTTCTTAACGTCCGAGGTCAAATAATTATTTACATTATTGAATAATTCAGTAAAATTTTAATTAATGACACATTTTATAACATATGCATGTATTCATGTATTTAAAATATGACTATAATGAATTAATGACACATTTAAGTAATTATTTAAAGATGAATTTATTTATTTGTCACATTAGGCCCTTTATAATACTATATTATACTATACCATACTATATTGTAGTATAGTATAGTATAGTATAGTATAGTACCTAAAGTATAACACAATTAAAAAAAAAAAGAAAAAGCGCAGTAATATTAGACCAGGGAACCAGAAGTATTAAAAAAGTGGTAGCACTATTTCCGGTTTACAACATGTAGGCGCCAGTCCATTTTGGTAAAAAGTTCGAAAACAAAAGAGTATTTTTCAAAGAGTAAAGTGTTTTTCCTAACGTCCGTGGTGAAATAATTAATTACATTATTGAATAATTCAGTAAAATGTTAATTAATGACACATTTTATAACACGTGTATGTATTCATGTATTTATAATATGATTACAATGAATCAATTACACAGTTAAGTAATTATTTAAATAATAATTTATTTAATTTGTCACATTAGGCCCTTTATAATACTATACTATACTATAGTACTATACTATACTATACTATAGTATAGTATGGTAACAAAAGTATAACACAATAAAAAAAAAGCGCAGTAATATTAATGTTGTCAACCAGGGAACCGGAAGTATCAAAAAAAGTGATAACACTATTTCCGGTTTACAACATGTAGGCGCCAGTCGATTTTAATAAAAAGCTCCAAGACAAAAGAGTATTTTTCAAAGAGTAAAGTGATTTTATTTAACGTCCGTGGTGAAATAATTAATTACATTATTAAATAATTCAGTAACATTTTAATTAATGACACATTTTACAGCACATGCATGTATGCATGTATTTAAAATATGATTATAATGAATTAATGACACATTTAAGTAATTAATTTAAGAATAATTTATTCAATTTCGTCACATTAGGCCCTTTATAATACTATACTATACTACAGTATAGTAACTAAAGTATAACACTATTTAAAAAAAAGCGCAGTAATATTAATGTTGTCGATCAGCAAACCGGAAGTATCAAAAAAGTGGTAACACTATTTCCGGTGTTAGGCGCAAGTCGATTTTGGGTAAAAAGTTAAAAGACAAAACATTATTTTTCAAAGAGTAAAGTGTTTTTCTTAACCTCCAAGGTGAAATAATTAATTAAATTATTAAATAATTCAGTAACATTTTAATTAATGACACATTTTACAGCACATTCATGTATGCATGTATTTAAAATATGATTATAATGAATTAATGACACATTTAAGTAATTAATTTAAGAATAATGTATTCAATTTCGTCACATTAGGCCCTTTATAATACTATACTATACTACAGTATAGTAACTAAAGTATAACACTATTTTTAAAAAAGCACAGTAATATTAATGTTGTCGATCAGCAAACCGGAAGTATCAAAAAAGTGGTAAGACTATTTCCGGTGTTAGGCGCAAGTCGATTTTGGGTAAAAAGTTAAAAGACAAAACATTATTTTTCAAAGAGTAAAGTGTTTTTCTTAACCTCCAATGTGAAATAATTAATTAAATTATTGAATAATTCAGTAACATTTTTATTAATGACACATTTTATAGCACATTAATGACACATTTTATAGCACATGCATGTATTCATGTACGATTATAATGAATTAATGACACATTTAAGTAATTATTGAAAGATCAATTTATTTATTCGTCCGATTAAGCCCTTTATAACATTATACTATAGTATAGTAACTTAAGTATAACACTATAAAAAAAAAGCGCAGTAATATTAATGTTATCGAACGGTGAACCGGAAGTATCAAAAAAGCGGTAACACTTTCCGGGTTACAACGTGAGAGGAAGCGGAAGTGTCAGAGCAGGCGGAAGGTAGGTCCGACACGGAAGGAGACCAGGCGGAACTACCAAACATTTGGAGTGAATTTGGCGGCGGCGAGAGTATCTAAATCTGTTTTGGCGGTTGAGCATAAGCTGTTTTGTGACTGGATCGAGATGGAAGGGGATAGTGACGGGATGTATGAGGATAGTATGGAAATGGATAGGACTAGAGGGGAGAGAGGAAAGAAGGGGAGAGGAGGGAGTGAAGGAAAGGCGAGTACTAAAAGAGTGCATGAAGACGATGAAGAGGTTGATAAGAGGAAAAGGGTTATGATGGATGAATATAAGATAATTTATACATTTAAATCAAACCAAGATATGAATGACATTAGTTTGATGACTCTGGTTAAGGGATTAAAGAAGGACATTGGAGAGGTGGAGATAGCGAAGGTGCTCAGGGACGGACGGCTGTTGATTAAATGCAAAAATGGAGAGCAAAAGAACAAAGCAATGCGATTGCAAAAACTGTGCAACAAAATAATAAAGGAAAAAATCGAAGTGGGAGAACGGAAGGGGGCAAGAGGAGTCGTGACAGGAATCCCAAGAGGAGAAAATTTAGATGATCTGAAAAGAGAAATAAAAGGAGGAACTGTCACTACGATGAAAAGATTGATGGCATTTAGGAACGGTGAAAAGACTGAGAGCGAATCCGTGCTAGTGCAATTTGCAGAGGAGGTCCTACCAGAGAGAATCATGATTGGGTATCTAAGCTTCTATGTTAGAGCTTACGTGCCACCCCCAGTACGTTGTTTCAAGTGCCAACGCTATGGGCACATAGTAGTGTGTGTCATGCTAAAATGAGATGTGGAAGGTGTGGAGGGGAGCATGAATATGGACAATGTGGAGAAAATGAACAGGTCAAGTGTTGTAATTGTGGCGGGAATCACACAGCAGCGTATGGGGGCTGCATCATAAGAAAACAGGCAACAGAAGTACAGCAAATCAGAGTTGAACGAAATATTACTTATGCAGAGGCAGTTAAAATAAGAAATCAAGAAAGTGCAGAACAGGGCAGAAGTGAAAATAGTTCAAGAAATAAAAAACAAGAGGCAGCAAATACAGGAATTTCCATGGATAAACTAGTTGTATTCCTGGCTTATGTAATAAATTGTACAGAACAGGCTAGAAACAAGACTGAGAAAATCAAAATAATTGTCAAAGCAGCAGCAAAGTTTTTAAATTTAAAAGAATTATCCTGGGAACAGGTGCAAGGTGAGCTACAGAGAGTAGACGAGACCGAGTCATGTTACCACAATCCAACGCCATGTTAATTGTTCAGTGGAATGCCAGAAGTCTGATAGCAAACGGACAGGAATTAAAGGGATATATTAATAATATGAAAAATAAACCACATATAATATGTATTCAAGAAACATGGCTGAAGCCAAAATTAAACTTTATAATAAAAGGATATATAACGATACGTAAAGATAGGAATGATGGGCAAGGAGGAGGATGTGCCATATTTATTAAGGAAGACATGCATTATTCAATATTAAAAGTAAAACAAGAACTAGAGATAGTAGGAGTAGAAGTATGGAATAATAAAGAAAGATACAAAGTACTAAACTTCTATAATCCATGCAAGAAATTAGAAATTCACCAACTAGAAACAATAATGGAGCACTGGAGTGGCAATATTATTTGGTGTGGTGACTTTAATGCACATAGCACAATGTGGGGTGAAAGGGATGACTGGAATGGGGATACATTGGAAGCACTTTTGGAGGAAAAAGAACTGGTGTGTGTGAATGATGGGTCGGGAACAAGGTTAGATGTCGTCACGGGTAAAGAAACAGCAATAGATTTAACACTAGTGTCACAAGGGTTAGCAGGAAAGGTGGAGTGGGAAGTAAATAAATACAGCACAATGGGAAGTGATCACTATCCAATCGTCATTCACATAAACATAAATCATAGGACAGAAAGCACTAGGATAGAAGGAAGATGGAAGTATAATCATGGTGACTGGGAGAAATTTAGGGAAATTACCGACATAACTTTAAAGGAAGTAGATATAAATCAAGATATTGAACAATTAAATACAGATATTACAAAGTGCATAATAGAAGCAGCCGAACAGAGCATACCAAGGAATAGTATAGGGAGAAGAAGGAAGATAGTGCCGTGGTGGACACAAGAGTGCACAGATGCAATACAAGAACGGAATAGAGCATTTAGAATATTGAGAAGAACACATAATTTCCAAGACATGATCCAGTATAAAAGGCATCAAGCTAGAGTAAGGTATGTTATTAAAAAAACAAGAAAACACCATTGGAGAACTTTTTGTGAAACACTAAATAGAACTACTCCTTTAAGCCAGGTGTGGGGAATGATCAAGAGAATGTCAGGGCTCAGAAAAGAACATAAAAATCATGTGATGAAAGATGGAATGCGGAGTGTGGTAGGAAATAAAGAAAAAGCAGAACTTTTAGCAAAAACCTTTGTTAAAGTGCACAGTAATGATAATTTGAAAAATGTAGAAAAACAAAAGAGAGAAGAAACAATTAGTGTAAATATTGAGGAAATGAAGGAAGACAACGATAATAGTTTTATCAACACTGTGGATATGACATTTTCTTTGGATGAAATGGTTCGAATTTTAAAAAAAGTTAAAAATACGACGGCAGGGAAAGACCTGGTGAGTTATCAAATGATCAAAAATTTAGGTAGCATCGGCAAAGAAGTGGTCTTGAAATTATATAATAGGATATATGAAGAAGGAAAATTACCAGATGAGTGGAAAACAGCTGTAATAATTCCAATATGCAAGCCAGGGAAAGATCCGGAAGAGGCAGGAAATTATAGGCCGATTGCATTGACCTCAAATTTGGGCAAAGTAATGGAAAAAATGATTAATGAAAGATTAATATATTATTTAGAGTCAAAAGAAATTATAAAAAACTACCAAAGTGGTTTTCGCAAAGCAAGAAGCACAAATGACCCAGCAGTGCAGCTGGAAGAGGAAATTAGAAAGGGACAAATAAATAAAGAAAGTATAATTGCGGTATTTTTTGACATAGAGAAAGCGTATGATATGTTGTGGAAACAGGGGTTGCTGATGAAACTAAATAGGATTGGGATTAGAGGAAGAATGTACAGATGGATAAAAGACTTTTTAACAAGTAGAACATTATTAGTAAAAATAGAAAATGAATATAGTAGAGAATACAAAGTGGAAAATGGGACCCCACAAGGGAGTATAATAAGTCCAGTACTATTTTCCATCATGATAAATGAAGTTTTTAGTGAAGTGGAAGGGTTAGTGGAGGTGGCATTGTTTGCTGATGATGGAGTGATGTGGAAGAGAGGTAGAAATACAAATTATATAGAAAAGAAGATTCAAAAAGCGGTAAATAATGTTCAAGACTGGGGGACGGCTTGGGGTTTAAGATTCTCTGTTGGAAAGACAAAAGTCATACATTTTACGAAGAGGAAAATACAAAACAAGCTCCAAATAAAACTCTATGGAGAAAACATAGAAGAGGTACAAGTTTTTAAATATTTAGGAATATGGTTTGATAAAAATATTAACTGGTCAACCCACATCAGCAAGATAATGGAGAAAAGTAAAAAGGTGTTAAATATAATGAGGGCTTTGAGGGGTAAAGATTGGGGGGCTGATAGGTTGACATTGAAAACAATATATATCACTTTAATTCGGTCTGTTATCGACTACGGATGCATTATTTATCGATCTGCTTCAAAAACACTACTTGGGAAAATAGACCGGATCCAGTCGCAGGCGTTAAGATTATGTTGTGGAGCTACTAAATCTACTCCAGTGGCAGCATTACAAGTAGAAATGAATGAAAAACCTTTGGACATGAGGAGAGATCAACTCTCAGCAGTTTATTGGGCAAACTTAAAAGGATCCAAGCAAGGACATCCAACCCGTCAAGTGCTAATAAATTGCCAAGAAAAAGGGAAGAAAAAAATGAATAGTTTTGGGTGGATAATAGGAGATATATGTAAAAAAACACAAATTGACAATATTAAAGTGAGCCCTACAGTACCAATTCCTGCAATACCACCGTGGATGTATGAAAACCCAAAGGTAGACATGCAGTTACAGAAGAATAGACATTTAAATAGTTACCAAATAGAACAACGGATTGAGGAAATGTTTTTTGATAATATTATGATATACACAGATGCATCAAAAACTATAAATAGTAAAGTAGGAGCTGCTGCAGTTATCCCACAGAGAAATATAGTGTTGAATAAAAGAATTAGTGATAAACTATCTGTTTTTACGGGGGAATTGGTAGCAATTTATATGGCAGTTAACTGGATAGAGGAAAACAAAGCTAGGAAAGTAGTCGTGTGCTCGGACTCCAGCAGTGCATTGACGAGCATAAAAAACATAACATCAGAAACAAGACTAGATATAGTTTATGAAATAGTTCAGGCAATCTACAGAATAAATAAAGCGGGAGGTGTGGTAACATTTCTCTGGGTTCCTGCTCATGTAGGAGTTGAGGGAAATGAGTTAGCTGATAGATACGCAAAACAAGCAACCACTAAAACAGAAGTAAACATGGAGATTAAGCACAGTAAAGAAGAAGTGAAGAGCATAATTAAGATAGAACACAATAAAAAGTGGCAGGATAATTGGAATAAGGAAACAAAAGGTAGAGAGTTTTACAAAGTCCAGAGGAAAGTAGGTGTAATGAGAGGAGGGGGTAGAAATAGGAAGGAAGAAGACATTATGACTAGAATGAGATTAGGGCATACATATCTAAATAGTTCACTAAAATTGATAGGCAAACATACTACAGGGCTGTGTGATTTTTGCCACCAGATAGAAAATGTTGACCATGTCTTAATACAATGTAGGAAATATAATAGAGAAAGAGAAATACTGGAAAATAAGTTAGCAAAAGAAAATATTAGGTTAGAAGTGGGAGATATATTAGGATTGCATTCAGAAAACATAGGATATAAAGCAATATACACATATTTAAAAAACACTGGGTTAAGTAAAAGAATATAGAGTAGGGATCCACCTCGGTCCACACTCCATTACAGTAGGTGGCGGTAATGCACACCAGAAGGTTGCTTGCCAACCGCCATAAAAACAAAAGAAGAAGAAGAAGAAGGGTTACAACGTGAAGGCGCTTGTCCATTTTTGTGAAAAGTTCCAAGACAAAAAGAGTAATTTTCAACGTGTAAAGTGTTTTTCTCAACGCCCGAGGTGAAATGGTGAAGTTATCTGCGGAGTTAATCGAGCAGGCTGCTCAGTACACCAACCCTGTGAGAGACAGAGAGCTGGACCTGCGAGGTAATGTTAGCACGACGTGGTAACTTCACTTTTTACACGCCGCTGCCATTATATATGTCCAACTTCTTGTTTTACGCTCACACCATGTGTCTGTATGGTTGCTCGATCAAATATGCAGTGTGAATTTCTTAAAAGTCTTAAAATAATCAGCCGCCATTTGCCGAATCTAGCTAGCTTGTAAGTTAGCATGGCTTTTGCTGCTTTTGGATATTTACTAATTCCATCCATCCATTTCCTACCGCTTGTCCCCAAGGGACCGTTTTTAATGAAGGCATTATTTTCCACGTGCGGCGGGTAAATACATGTATAGAAAAATAAGTGCATCACTGACGTCCCGCTGGGTGTGAGTTTTTCCGTGCCCTTAAAGGCCTACTGAAATGAGATTTTCTTATTTAAACGGTGATAGCCATTGTTTGTTTCATACTCGATCATATCGCGATATTGCCATATTTTTGCTGAAAGGATTTAGTAGAAAACATCCACGATAAAGTTCGCAACTTTCGGTGCTAAGAGAAAAGCCCTGCCTCTACCGGAAGTCGCAGACGGTGACCTCACACGTGTGGGGGCTCCTCACATTGTTTTTAATGGGAGCCTCCAACAAAAAGTGCTATTCGGACCGAGAAAAGGACAATTACCCCATTAATTTGAGCGAGGATGTAAGATTCGTGTTTGAGGATATTGATAGCGACGGACTAGGAAAAAAAAAGTTTAAAAAAAAACGCGATTGCTTTGGGACGTATTCCGATGTTTTTAGAGACATTTACTAGGATAAACTTTTGGGAATCCCTTATCTTTCTATTGTGTTGCTAGTGTTTTAGTGAGTTTAATATTACCTGATGGTCGGAAGGGTGTCTCCACGGGTGTGTTGACGCGCAGTGTCTAAGGGGAGTCGACGGCAGCTGTACGGACAGCACAAGCTCAGCTGATATCCGGTAAGAGGCCACTTTTTAACCACAATTTTCTCACCGAAACCTGCTGGTTGACATTCGGTAGGATCCATGTTCGCTTGACCACGCTCTGATCCATAGGAAAGTTTCACCTCCAGGAATTTTAAACAAGGAATTACCGTGTTTGTGTGGCTAAAGGCTAAAGCTTCCAAACTCCATCTTTCTACTGTGACTTCTCCAATATTAATTGAACAAATTGCAAAAGATTCAGCAACACAGATGTCCAAAATACTGTGTAATTATGCCGTTAAAGCAGACGACTTTTAGCTGTGTGTGTGCGCAGCGCTCATACTTCCTAAAAACCCGTGACGTCTTGCGTACACGTCATCATTACACGACGTTTCCAAGACGAAACTCCCGGGAAATTTTAAATTGTAATTTAGTCAACTAAAAAGGCCGTATTGGCATGTGTTGCAATGTTAATATTTCATCTTTGATGTATAAACTATCAGACTGCGTGGTGGGTAGTAGTGGGTTTCAGTAGGGCTTTAATTGGGCTCTATACCAAGGATGTCGTTGTGGTTTGTGCAGCCCTTTGAGACACTTGTGATTTAGCGCTATATAAATAAACATTGATTGATTGATTGATTGAAAAAACTCACCATAACGTTGAATTAGTGGCAGCCGCTGGCCTTTTGCCTTTGCAATTGAGCTCTCCTTAGACTTTTGTTTTGTACTTATTTTTGCTAGTAGTAGGCTTTTTCTGGCTTTCGATCAATCAATCAATGTTTATTTATAGAGCCCTAAATCAAAAGTGTCTTATAGGGCTGATTAAGCCACAACAACACCCTCGGTTCGGATCCCACATCAGGGCAAGGAAAAACTATACCCAGTGGGATGACAATGAGAAACCTTGGAGAGGACCGCTGATGTTGTTACAACTAATTCATTTACAACTGTGATGGAATGTGTCCTCATTTATGAAAGTGTATATGAACAGAAAATTGTCTTACTGTTTTTTTTGTTTTCTTTTAAAAAGTTGTCTTTAATTTTACTGCGTGTTTGTTGTGCTGTAGGTTATAAAATCCCAGTTCTGGAAAATCTGGGCGCTACTCTGGACCAGTTTGACACGGTTGACTTCTCAGACAATGAGGTGCGGAAATTGGACGGCTTCCCTCTTCTCAAAAGACTAAAAACGCTGCTCATGAACAACAACAGGATCTGGTGAGTTTGTTCACACTTAGGGTGAAAGAGTCACCGAGTAACGTGATGCCACCTTGTTGAAATACGTTACGAATAACGTCCCCATACCGGGATCATGTGATCATTGATATATTGCTACTTGTACAAACACATTCGATTACAAACACACATATTTCGTCATTAAACCATTCCAAAGGATCAGTGAAAAACAAAACAGATTTTTCTCATAAGAAATGATAAAAATCCAATCCTAACAGTTGAATGAGACCATTAGTCAGTAGTGTCAAAATCAAGGCCCGATGATGCTACCTATCAGATTCATCCATCCATCCATTTTCTACCGCTTATTCCCTTTCGGGGTCGCGATTCAGAAATACTTTATTAATCCCAGAGGGGAAATTTAGATTTTCAGCACATTCCCATTCAAGATCAGACAAATATTACAGGGAGACAGAACAGGATCGCTGACGGGTCTGCCAACTTGGGGCGGAATAGCTCGATTGGTGGAGTGGCTTTGCCAGCAACTTGAGGGTTCCAGGTTCGATCCCCGCTTCAGCCATCTTAGTCACTGCCCTTGTCTCCTTGGATTTTACACCCCTGCTCCCAGTGTCACACACACTGGTTTAAGTGTAACTTGGATATGGGTTTCACTATGTCAAAGCGCTTTGAATCACTAGAGAAAAGTGCTCTATAAATATAACTCACTTCACTCCAACTTCTGACGCCCCTTACAAAAAAAGGTGAGATACATGTCTGTAAGAGGGAAACATCGAAGGACATTAACACAGCAGAGCTGATGCAACCAACCATCCACTTCTACATACAGCTATGAATAAAAAGTAAAAGAAACAAATACACTGTGGGGGCCTCTGCGGTGTTCCACTCCATCGTCTGCTGGGGTGGAGGGAGCATGGCCAGAGACAGGAGCAGACCCAACAAAGCAACCAAGAGAGCCGACTCCACTCGGCCGCCCACTAACTTGTAGCATCATCTACAAAGATACAAATACCGTACTTTTCAAACTTACAGTCGCAGTGTTTTTCATAGATTGGCTGGGGTGCGACATATACTCCGGTGCGACTTATGTGTGAAATTATTTAAATTAAAAAATTATTTAGATTTACGGTAATGTGAAATTATCACATTACCGTAACATATCAAATAAAATTATTTATCTCATTCGCGGAAGAGACGAAGAAATTGTCAGCAATCGTCACATACACGTCAACCAATAAGAATTCGGCGGGGGAGGGTCATGGCAGAAGTGCATTGTGGGTCATGGAATGCTAACTGCTATATGCTATTGCCGTAGCTATTAAAATCGATAATTTCCTCGTTGGCGGTAACTTATAAAAACTGAGAAGGGCTGAACAAAAATTGGACCAAAAAGGAAATCATGTACTGCAGATTACACAATATCAAATAATATTATTTATCTAATTCGCGGAAGAGACAAAGAAATTGTCAGCAATCGTCACACACACGTCAACCAATAAGAATTCAGCGGGTGAGGGTCATGGCAGAAGTGCATTGTGGGTCATGGAATGCTAACTGCTATATGCTACTGCTTAAGCTATTAAATTGGATAATATCAACGTTGGCGGTAACTTATAAAAACTGAGAAGGAAAAGGAAATCATGTACTGCAGATTACAAGCTGGACGTAGTGAAATATGCAGCAGAAAACGACAAGTGGAAGCGGCGCATATCTTTGGAGTTGGCAGAGTTGTTTAGAAGCGACATCGAGGAAGAACATTTCATGGGATTTATCGATTAGGAGTGACAGATTTTTTAGTAAACATATAGCATGTTCTATATGTTATAGTTATTTGAATGACTTTTACCATAATATGTTACGTTAACATACCAGGCACCTTCTCAGTTGGTTATTTATGCGTCATATAACGTACACTTATTCAGCCTGTTGTTCACTATTCTTTATTTATTTTAAATTTCCTTCCAAATCTCTACTCTTGGTGTTGCATTTTATCAAATAAATTTCTCCCAAAAATGCGACTTATACTCCAGTACGACGTATATGTTTTTTTTCCTTCTTTATTATGCATTTTCGGCCGGTGCGACGTGTACTCCGGAGCGATTTTTTAATCCGAAAAATACGGTAATTGCTATTGCGACATCCAGTGGACACATTTAGAACAGCAGTTTCTATAATTTTTTAAATTTCTGGTAAATTTTTATACTTAACAAACTCATCCCGCGGGCTGGATAAAACCTGTTCGCAGGCCTGAACCGGCCCTCGGGCCGTACGTTTGAGACCCCTGGTTTAGATAAAGGCCGATACCGTGTGTGATGGTGTGTGGTTAGTTATTTTTGTGGTGTGTGCAGTCGTATAGGAGAGAACTTGGAGCAGTGTCTTCCCAATCTCCGTGAGCTCATCCTGACCAACAACAGCATCCAGGAGCTGGTGAGTTTCAACAAGAATAAAAATCCGAAGATGAATGAATATGTTGATTGTTGTTGTGGTCCAGGGGGACTTGGAACCGCTGACCACAGTGAAGACGTTGTCCCTCCTCAGGTTAAGACCTCCTTAGTGGTCCTCTTGAAGCACCTGTCTACGCTGCTCACACTCATTTTGTTGTTGTTGCAGCTTGTTGAGGAACCCAGTGACCAACAAAAAGCACTACAGGCTCTACGTCATCAACAAAATGCCACAGATCCGAGTGCTCGATTTTCAGAAGGTCAAACTTAAAGTGAGTGCGAGCGGTGTGGGGGTGATCGTTGTGTCCTTGTCGCCATTAGGGGCGGCTTTGTTCTCTGTCAAGAAGGACCAGATGGTCCCTCGTGTCCCCAGGCTTTTGAAACGATGGCGATTTTGTCTTTAACCGTGTGCTTGTGGTCGCAGGAACGCCAGGAGGCGGAGAAAATGTTCAAAGGCAAACGCGGTGCTCAGCTGGCAAAGGATATTGCCAAGCAAACCAAAACGTAAGACGAATATTGGCGATGGGCGGCAGACCCTTCAGGCCGCCGGTGTTGATCGGGACTGCCGTCTGAGACGTATCAGTGTATTTAACCCAAGAAAAGATACTACACGGGTTCAAAGGTCAGAGGAGCTAACGCTTGTGCACGTGTTCTAACCTTGCTTGTTTCCCCGCAGGTTCACGCCGGGCATGGCGGCACAGCTGGAGATGAAGAGGGCGGGGCCGTCGCAAGCTGACGTGGAAGCCATCAAGGTTCGAACAGACTACACGGAATATTATACTAAAAGCAGACTGTATCACAATATAAGTGTTTATATCAGTCCGTATCGATTATTATTTATATTTTTTAGGACCAGGAGATAAACATTTTAAATGTAAACATTTTTGTTTATTATATAACCTTTCTCTGATTATAATCCCCTCTGTCATCAAGGTGGAAATGAAGTGTCAACACAAGCATGGAAAACACTCATTCAATATTACCTCAATTTTAAAATCACATTGAACACTTAATAATAACCTATTTAAATGAAGGTGCAAAGATAAAGAATATGTAAGCAATGCGTAATAAAATAACAAAATAGTGCGAATAGCGAAAATGTAAACATAGAGAGAAACCTGAGAAGAACTATTTTCTGCAGGTTTGATGCCAGCAAGTGACTGCTGTGCTCTAAAGCAGGCCTGGGCAATTATTTTGACTCGGGGGGGCCACATTTAGAGAAAAAAATGTGTCTGGGGCCGTTTTATGAACACTAATACAAAACTTCACAATAATGTCTGAGTGAATGCTAAAAACATTATGACAGACCGCCTTAAAAAACGTAATGGAATTTTGCATTTTTCTATGAAGGATAAAACGCTGAATATTGACAACATATGACCGTCACACCCCCTTTCGATCGACACATAATACGATCAAGTGAAACGCAATTAACAGTGTAATATGAACACGAAGGGTACAAAATAAACCCACCTACAATCTGATACATCTGATACGTTACTAAGCTTTAAAACTTTGTTGTGAAAATCTCCTTCCGCGTCCGTGGAAACGCTCCCCACCCACACTGCTTGGTGCCTCGTCTGAGCTGCTGTGACTTTCATTACCATAGTAATTTATTAGATGACCATAGTAACTGGTATATCATTCATAAGCGCAGATTCCAACCTTTGAAATACTTTGAACAGTTCAAGACTTACAGTCATTTGAGAACATCACTGCACATCATAATGGCAGCTACCCTTTCTATCTTAAAGATCTAAAAAAAATTATTTGGGATTGTCCAGCGGGCCAGATTGAAAAGCTCAACGGGCCGCATGTGGCCCCAAGGCCTTAATCTACCTAGGTCTGCTCTAAAGGGTGAGGGGGGTAAGGTGGTGTGGTACTACCAGTCTTGGTGGGGATGAGCGCCTTGCATTATTTACAAACCACATTGTAATGACTATGGTCTGTTTAAAAAGAAAACATTTTTTTAAACTGCCATACAATGGAGCGTACTTTTTGTGTTTTATCCACAATTTCTTGGCTTTCTGCAACACTCATTTTTACTTTTTCTAACTCCATGCAAAGAATCAGCCGCGAGACAACAAGATGGCACGTCCAAAATTGATCATTTATACTGTCACTCAATTGGCTGTCGGTGTTTCCACGCTAACTGAGTGCCTTTGATCATGCAACCACCGTTGCTTAGCAACTTCCACTTTTTTTCGACAAAAAAAAAACAAAGTTATTGAAAATATAATTTGACATAGATTACCGTATTTTTCGGACTATAAATCGCTGTTTTTCTGTTTTTTTTCATAGTTTGGTCGGGGGGTGCGATTCATAATCTGAAGTGACTCGTGTGAAAATATTAACACATTACCGTAAAATATCAAATAATATTATTTATCTAATTCACGTAAGAGACTAGGCGTACCGATAGAAGAGGAAGCGGCGCATTGTCTACTTTTGGAGTTGGCAGAGTTGTTTAAAAGCGACACAGAGGAAGAAGATTTCATGGGATTTATCAATTAGAAGTGACAGATTGTTAGGTAAACGTATAACATGTTGTATATGTTATAGTTATTTGAATGACTCTTACCATAATATGTTACGTTAACATACCAGGCACCTTCTCAGTTGGTTATTTATGCGTCATATAACGTACACTTATTCAGCCTGTTGTTCACTATTCTTTATTTAATTTTAAATTGCCTTTCAAATGTTTATTCTTGGTGTTGGGTTTTATCAAATACATTTCCCCCAAAAATGCGACTTATACTCTAGTGCAGGCCTGGGCAATTATTCTGACTCGGGGGCCAAATTTAGAGGAGAAAATGTGTCTGGGGGCTGGTATTTGTATTTTTAGTAACACTCTTCCGAAACCTCACAATAATGTCTGATTGAATGCTAAAAACGTTATGACAGACTGGCTTAAAAAACTAAATGGAATTTAAAAAAATTTAACTGAATAAGACACCCAGAATGTACATGAAAATAAAGAATGTGGGATTTACAATATTAACTACAAACGATAAAACCCTGAATATTGACAACATATGAACGTCACACCCCCTCTTGATCGACATATTTTACAGTCAAGTGAAACGAAACAAAAATTCAACAAACCGCGAAATATGAGTGCATAGAAAATAAACCCACCTACAATCTGATGTATGTGATATATCACTAAGCTTTAACTTTGTTGTAAAAATATCCTTCCGCATCTGTCCCTGACACCCACATTTCAGGCTGGCCGCTCTGGAAACACTCTGTGGAAACACTCCCCACCCACACTGCTTGGTGCCTCGTCTGAGCTGCTGTGACTTCCATTACTATAGTAACTAACTAGATGACCGTAGTAACTAGTATATCATGCAAAAGTGCAGATTCCAACCATTAAAATACTTTGTATAGTTCAAGACTTACGGTCGTTTGAAAACATCACTGCACATCATAATGGTGGTTACAGTTTTCCTCTTAAAGATCTAAAAAAAATATTTGGGGATGTCCGGCGGGCCAGATTGAAAAGCATGTGGCCCCCGGGCCTTAATTTGCCCAGGTCTGCTCGAGTGCAATTTATATGTTTTTTTTTCCTTCTTTACTATGCATTTTTGACCGGTGCGACTTATAATCGGAAAACTACGGTACGTGTCTATAGCCATATTTATTATGTTATAGCCTAGTCCTTTATTTCCCACACAGACTCAAACAATTAACAGCGATACACTAGGATTTAGTTTGTAGATATCAAAGTGACACCCGGCATCCTGTATTTTTTCAGTATGCAGTGCAAAAAGGTTGGCCAGTCCTTTATAAATAGTTTTTGTACTATATATATATATATATATATATATATATATATATACAGGACTGTCTCAGAGAATTAGAATATTGTGATAAAGTCCTTTATTTTCCGTAATGCAACTAAAAACATGAAAATGCCATACATTCCGGATTCATTACACATCAACTGAAATATTGCAAGCCTTTTATTATTTTAATATTGCTGATTATGGCATACAGCTTAAGAAAACTCAAAAATCCTATCTCAAAAAATTACAATATTTACTCAGACCAAGTTAAAAAAAAAAAAGATTTATAACAGCAAAACAAATTCAAACATTTGAAAATGTCAATTAATGCACTCAGTACTTGGTTGGGAATCCTTTTGCACGGATTACTGCATCAATGCGGCGTGGCATGGAGGCAATCGGCCTGTGGCATTGCTGAGGTGTTATGGATGCCCAGGATGCTTCAATAGCGGCCTTCAGCTCATTTGCATTATTGGGTCTGGTGTCTTTCAGCTTCTTCTTCACAATACCCCACAAATTCTCTATGGGGTTTAGGTCAGGAGAGTTGGCAGGCCAATCGAGGACAGTAATGCCATGGTCAGTACACCAGTTACTGTTGGTTTTGGCACTGTGAGCAGGTGCCAGATCATGCTAGAAAATGAAATCATCATCTCCATAGAGCTTTACAACAAATGGAAGCATGTACACAGCTGCATTGACTCTGGACTTGATGAAACACAGTGGACCAAAACCAGCAGCTGACATGGCTCCCCAAACCAATCCTGACTGAGGTAACTTCCGTTGTCTAGAGTTCAGGAGTGGCTTGACCATGGGAGTACGGCTATTGAAGCTGTATCTGTTGAAAAGCTCTATGGAGATGAGGATTTAATTTTCCAGCATGCTGTATGCCATAATCAGCAATATTAAAGTAATAAAATGCTTGTAATATTTCAGTTGATGTGTAATGAATCCAGAATGTAAGACATTTTCATGTTTTTAGTTGCATTACGGAAAATAAAGGACTTTATCACAATATTCTAATTTTCTGAGACCGTCCTGTAGTATCGGTACGTGCGCTATTGTCTTAATTTTTCGCTGTTAATTAGGTCTGGACGTGACCACGAATAATGATTAACCGTGAAGTGGAAATCATTATAATAGCTGAAACATGTTTATGACATTTTTAAATAAGTCTTTCAACATTACGAGATCCCTTTCAGACATTAAATAACAGCCTTTTGTAGGGCTGGACTTTTAATCACATTTTTATTTCGATTTTTGTCTCACACTCATAAAAATATTCTAATCTGGGAAAACAATTAACGGTCTGCGCGACGTGCATGCAAATTTTCTGACCTAACGGCTGAGTGAGCTTATGAGTGAAAAGAGACCACCTCTTCCAGAAGTTTTGGCTCCTTGAGGTTGCTACTTTTTGACGCTGCGCTCGTGTCCCTAATCAGTAATCACTCAATTTAACAAAAAAAACATGATTTAATTGTTAACTTAACAGCAGACATAGTCACAAAATCCACAGTATATCACATAAATTGCCATGAATGTGAATGAAATGATGTCATTGAGAAGAGAGAGGCTTATAAAATGATTGTGCTTCATCTTAAAATATTGGTCTAAATCAGGGGTGCCCATTACGTCGATCGCGAGCTACCAGTCGACCGCAGGGGGTGTGTCAGTCGATCTCGAGCCAGGCTTTTAAAAAAAATAGACCTAAAAATTATTGATCATCAATCTTCACCAAGACGTCACTTAAATGACATTCACGGTACCGGAGGGTCTTGTGAGATGACGCTGGCTGCTGCAAGATCATTATTATGAAAATATGACCGAGAGGAAGGCGAGAAACACTTTTTATTTCAACAGACTCTCGCGCCGTACCTTCCGTCAAAACTCTAAAGGCCGACTGCACATTTCCTATCTTCACAATAAAAGCCCTGCTTCATGCTGCCTGCGCTAACTAAATACAGAGTCTCGGAAAACTGGCGTGCACAAGCGATCCCTCAGAAAGCTGGCGTGCACATCACTTGTGCACGCCAGCTTTCCGAGACTCTTATTTTGTTAGCGCAGGCAGCATGAAGCAGGGCTTTTATTGTGAAGATAGGAAATGCGCAGTCGGCCTTTAGAGTTTTGACGGAAGGGACGGCGCGAAAGTCTGTTGAAATAAAAAGTGTTTCTCGCCTTCCTCTGTCATTTTTTCATAATAATGAACTGGCAGCAGCCAGCGTCATCTCACAAGACCCTCGGGTGCCGTGAATGTCAATCAAGCAAGCTACGGAATTTGCCGCCAATGTTTTTCTTGTAAAGTGTATGGAAGCTGGATGAATTAGATGCCAAAAACCAACCACTTTCATGTGGTATTGTACAGAAAGGACAACTTTTTTTCTCCTCCATTTGAAAATGTGGGCGTTATCATCATTACTGTCTGATTCCAATCAATGCAAGTCATCAGAATCAGGTAATACACCAACTTATATTCTTGTCTTTGTGAAAGAAAGACATCTATATGTGTTACACATGCTTGTATTATCATTAAACACATTTAACTTGTTTACAAAAATGTCTCTTTCATAAATAAATAAATATAAATGATATATATAAATGAGGTAGATCCCCTCGAGTTGGTCAATTGAAAAGTAGCTCGCCTGCAGAAAAAGTGTGGGCACCCCTGGTCTAAATTGTCCAAAGATGCATTGCACCAATGACTTAAGATTTTTTTATTTAATTGACAAACTTTTTTTAAAATTGTATTTATGACATAAAAAGCATACAATCTATGTTGATAAAATAAGTGTAAATGGAAAAACTAATTAATTTTTTTTCAAGTTGCTATTTTTATTTTTATTTATTTTTACTCTTGTTTTTCTTTACTTGTTTATTCTGTACTAATTTATATCCGGTTATTTTAAATTATATTTAAAGCTGAGTTTTGCTGATACAATAATTACTACTTTTCTTTTTTTCAAATGAATGAATAATGGTAATAATTGTGATATGATTCTCTTTGCCATAAGCAGCAAGCCCTACTCTTTAGTCACCTGTACATGCTTTTAATCCAATATAGCAATGCTGGCTGAGGCTGAGCCAATCAGTGGCCATTATACTGAACAGCATTTGTTTTGGTCACCTCTAGTGGCCAATACGGCTGTTCTATCCTTTTAATGCTCAAAAATTAGGGGTGTCAAAAAAACTTTTTGGAATGAATTATGATTAATTGTAACGATTATCAATTAAAAAAAAAATCAATTAAAAAAAAAATATATATTTATTTTTAATCTGTCCTGTCCGTCTACTTAGGCAAATCGTATCGTTGATGCATATTTTCTAACCAGATTTATGTGAGAAAATTGTTGCCTTATGTGTATTTTTCTTTATTAAATCTTTATTTAGAGTTGTATTAAACAGACCCAGGTTTCTTTTAAGAAATATAGACATTTTTAAATTAATCACAGCTGTTTATTTTATGGATGAATCTAGTTAATTATAGAACTGGCACCCAATGTTAGACTTAGACTCATACTTCCTTTTTATTGTCATTCAAATTTGAACTTTGCAGTACAGATAAGAACAACATTTTGTTGCATTAGCTCATGGTAGTGCAGGATAAAAAAGCAATAAGGTGCAGATATAAATAAAAAGATTACTGTACGGATAAATGTATTGTACTTTTAGCATATGCATCCACGTTTATGGATATATGTTATATGGTTTTTATATTCTAGCGAGTTAATCAATTTTTGGGGGGAATTGAGAGGATTTTTATGATGCGTTCAAGAGTCTTGCGGCCTGAGGGAAGAAGCTGTTACAGAACCTGAAGGTTCTACTTCCGAGGCTGCGGAACCTCTTTCTAGAGTCCAACAGTGAAAAAAGTCCTTGGTGGGAGTGGGAGGAGTCTCTGCAGATTTTCTGAGCCCTGGTCAGGCAGTGGCTTTTTGCGATCTGCTGGACGGGAGGAAGAGGAGTCCTGAAGATCAGGAAGTGTGGACTTTTAAACAAGAATAGATTCTGAATTGAATCGTTACCCCCAAGAATCAAATTGTGTGGTGCCCAAAGATGCTAAAAGGACCAAAAAGTAGTAAAATATGCTTGACATGAATGTTTTGTGTTATTTGAAACGTGACATGGCGATGGAGTGTTTTGCTACATCAGCTATTTTAAATGAGAATATTTATTTCTGACCTCCCGGCAATCAGGAATGCAGCATACAGACTTTTCTTTCTTTTATTGCTACTACTTGGTATCAATTTTGGTAACTGCATGACTCTTTGCTGAATTGTAGTGTGGCCACTTGGCCACTAGGCAGCTTAGCTCTAACCCACTTGTCTATTGGAACTGGTCGGCCCTCTTGACCCGCCTTTTTGTTTGTCCTCTTCAGAACGCCATCGCTAACGCGTCCTCGCTGGCCGAGGTGGAGCGCTTGAAAGGAATGCTGCAGGCGGGTCAGATCCCAGGTCGGGACCTCCGACCAGGTTAGTCCTTGTCCACAACGGCGTGCTAAATAGGCATAATAATAGATAGATTAGAGCTGCTTGAGTAATTCTGAGCGTGAACTCGATGGACACCTTTACCTGGGCGCAGGTGCTGCTGGCATGGAGGAAGAAGAAGAGGAGGCGGAAGGTGAAGTCCCCCCGATGGACACTCAGATGGGCGAGGCCACTGTGGAGATGGAAGACATGGAAGAAGAGCCTCATGTTAACGGCTCGTAAAAGTCTTTCTGTTCATGTTTGTGTTAAATGTGACTTTTTATTTTGTGAAATGACATTAAAATTCTTTTTACTTTGTACTGCTGCTGTGTGACATCTCAAAATTCAGAACCTTAAAAACAACACTGTGCTAAGAAGCTACTTGTTAGCATCACTGACTTGTACATAAGTTCTGCATATTCAATATTATTCAAATGTGTTAAAAAAATGCATTCTGCCACAGTAGCATGTATATATATCCGTGTGTGTGTTTATATATATATATCCATCCATCTATTTTCTACCGCTTATTCCCTTTAGGGGTTGCGGGGGTCGCTGGTGCCTATCTCAGCTACAATCGGGTGGAAGGCGGTGTACACCCTGGACAAGTCGCCACATCATCACAGCCAATCTAGTGTTGCCAATCAACCTATCCCCAGGTGAATGTCTTAGGACAGGGGTAGGGAACCTATGGCTCTAGAGCCAGATGCGGCTCTTTTGATGACTGCACCTGGCTCTCAGATAAATATTAGCTGACATTGCGTAACACGCTAAGTACTGAATAATTCCGCTGGTAATTAGTGTCAAAAATAACGTTCAATAGATAAAATATTCTCATGCATTTTAATCCATCCATCCGGTTTCTACCGCACCTGTTCAAGAAGTCACATTAATGGTAAGTTGTATTTTATTTATTGTTGGTTAGCTTCAGAATAACAATGTTATTAAAAAGAATAAGATACTTACTATGCTCCAAAAATGTTGGTCTTACTTAAAAATGCACGCATTTAGTTGTATTCAGTCTTAAAAAAAATATTATAAGGCTCTAACGGAAATACTTTTCAAAATATTTGGCTTGTATGGCTCTCTCAGCCAAAAAGGTTCCCGACCCCTGTCTTAGGAGGTGGGAGGAAGCCACGCAGAAAGATCCCGAGCCCGGGATTGAACCCAGGACTACTCAGGACCTTCGTATTGTGAGGCAGACGCACTAACCCCTCCTTCACAGTGCTGCCTATATATATATACATGTATATATATATATATATACATGTATATATATATGCATGTATATACAGGACTGTCTCAGAAAATTAGAATGTTGTGAAAAAATCCTTTATTTTCTGTAATGCAACTAAAAACAAAAATGTCATACATTCTGAATTCATTACATATCAACTGAAATATTGCAAGCCTTTTATTATTTTAATATTGCTGATTATGGCATACAGCTTAAGAAAACTCAAAAATCCTATTTAAAAAAAAATTGAATATTTCCTTAGACCAGGTAATAAAAAAGATTTATAACAGCAAAACAAAATCAAACATTTGAAAATGTCAATTAATGCACTCAGTACTTGGTTGGGAATCCTTTTGCATGTATTACTGCATCAATGCGGCGATGCATGGAGGCAATCGGCCTGTGGCATTGCTGAGGTGTTATGGATGCCCAGGATGCTTCAATAGCGGCTTTCAGCTCATTTGCATTATTGGGTCTGGTGTCTTTCAGCTTCTTCTTCACAATACCCCACAAATTGTCTATGGGGTTTAGGTCAGGGGAGTTGACAGGCCAATCGAGGACAGTAATGCCATGGTCAGTACACCAGTTACTGGTGCTTTTGTCACTGTGGACAGGTGCCAGATCATGCTGGAAAATGAAATTATCATCTCCATAGAGCTTTTCAACAGATACAGCTACAATAGCTGTATATTCCCATGGTCAAGCCACTCCTGAACTCAAGACTATGGAAGAAGTGTCTGACTTGGGCTATGGAAAAGAAGCACTGGACAGTTGCAGAGTGGTCCAGAGTCCTGTTTTCAGACGAAAGCAAGTTTTGTATTTCATTTGAAAGTCAAAGCTCTGGAGTCTGGAGGAAGGCTGGAGAGGAGCAAAATCCAAGTTGTTCGAAATCCAGTGTGAAGTTCCCACAGTCAGCAATGGTTTGGGGAGCCATGTCAGCTGCTAGTGTTGGTCCACTGTGTTTCATCAAGTCCAGAGTCAATGCAGCTGCGTACCAAGAGATTTTAGAGCACTACATGCTTCCATCTGTTGAAACATCCTGGACATCCATAACACCTCAGCAATGCCACAGGCCGATTGCCTCCATGCCACGCCGCATTGATGCAGTAGTCCGTGCAAAAGGATTCCCAACCAAGTACTGAATGCATTAATTGACATTTTCAAAAGTTTGATTTTGTTTTGCTGTTATAAATCTTTTTTCTAACTTGGTCTGAGGAAATATTCACATTTTTTGAGATAACATGTTTGCCATAATCAGCAATATTAAAATAATAAAAGCCTTACAATATGTGTAATGAATCCAGAATGTATGACATGTTCATGTTTTTTAGTTGCATTACAGAAAATAAAGGACTTCATCACAATATTCAAATTTTCTGAGACAGTCCTGTATATATACAGTATATATACAATGTATATTATACCAAGAGATTTTAGAGCACTACATGCTTCCATCTGTTGAAGCATCCTGGGCATCCATAACACCTCAGTAATGCCACAGGCTGATTGCCTCCATGCAATGTAGTAATACGTGCAAAAGGATTTATATATATTTACACACGTGTATATACTGAAATAGCAACTTGTCCATGCTGTACATCGCCTTCTCCCTGAGTGCAGCTGGGATAGGCTCCAGCCCCCCACAACCCTGATAAAGGACAAGCGGTAGAAAAATAGATGGATATATATACAGTATGTTGTGTGTTTATATGTATACATATACCTGTGTTCATACATATGTATAAGTTATATGTATGCTTATATAAGAATGTGTATGTAGCTCGGTTGGTAGAGTGGCCGTCGTGCCAGCAACCTGAGGGATGCAGGTTCGATTCCCGCTTGTGCCATCCTTGTTACTGTCGTTGTGTCCTTGGGCAAGACACTTTACCCACCTGCTCCCAGTGCCACCCACACTGGTTTAAATGTAACTTAGATTTCGGGTGTCACTATGTAAAGCGCTTTGAGTCACTTGAGAAAAGCGCTATATAAATATAACAATTCGCTATATGTGTGTATACATTACACATCGTTATATGTATATATATTTTGTATACAAGTGTGTGTGTGTGTATGTATGTATATATATATATATATATATAGTGATGGCAAAAGGTAAAAAGGGGCAATAACAGACCAATAAATTGAAGGGGATGTAGGGAAGTAGTACATGTTGCAGTCCTGGCTGCTCAGTACTACTTGGCTAAAGTGACTAGTAGCTAAAGTAATCCATCCATCCATTTCCTACCGCTTATTCACTTTTGGGGTGGCGGGGGGCGCTGGCGCCTATCTCAGCTACAATCGGGCAGAAGGCGGGGTACACCCTGGACAAGTCGCCACCTCATCGCAGTAGGTAAAGTAATCTGTGATTGATATTGTGAATAAACTCTCCTCCCAGGATCATCTAACAATCTGCATGTCCATCAGTTCATGGTGAGTACATGTTTGCTTCTTTCTATCTTTTAGTCTTGTGATAGTATTTAACATTCTCTTTACTTGGTGTGAGATGATCCACTTAGAACGTCTACCTCTTCAATAATCATCACTGGTGAGTATTTTTTTAACATTAATCCCACTTAAAAGATTGCCTGCACTTTATACACAGGGGTTTAATGGCCACAGTTTGACTCTGGAACAGACTCTTGACCCTATTTCCGATACGTTTCATATCAAATTGGACGTTGCCCGCGTGCCGGACACACATTCTGTTCAAACCTCGAGGGTCTGTCCGTCCCTGACCTTAGTCTTTGAAGAGTCTTTGTTCTTCACCCCTGTGGAAAAAAGTACTCTGTCATGATTTTGGGACAACAGTCCAGTCAATAGAAGTGTTTGTGAAGTGTTGTCCATCCATCATGGCGTACACACCCTGCTCGCGGGTTATTTGTTTGGATTACGAGCGAGCAGCGTTGTGGGGAATAACCCTGTGTGATACAGTGCCTTTGGGCAAGGCGTGTCCCCAGGTCAAAGCGGGGTTTATTTTGTCATCTTGATTGAACCTGATTGTTGATTCTCCTGGTTTATGTGCTTGATGGCATCGGGCTCTTTTAGAGTTACGAAATCTCCCGTCATGTGATCACACATAATGAGCAGGATTGTGGGCCAGCATCTAATCAGAGAGGACATTGCAATATTCATTTCATATTTTCATATACAAACCCTGTTTCCATACGAGTTGGGAAATTGTGTTAGAGGTAAATAAAAACAGAATACAAGAATTTGCAAATCCTTTTAAACTTATATCCAGTTGAATTCACTACAAAGACAATATATTTGATGTTCAAACTCATAAACTTTGTTTTTTTTGGGGCAAAAAATAATTAACTTAGAATTTCATGGCTGCAACACGTGCCAAAGTAGTTGGGAAAGGGCATGTTCACCACTGTGTTACATCACCTTTTCTTTTAACAACACTCGATAAACGTTTGGGAACTGAGGAAACTAATTGTTGAAGCTTTGAAAGTGGAATTCTTTACCATTCTTGTTTTATGTAAAGCTTCAGTCGTTCAACAAGCCTATTTTACGCTTCATAATGTGCCACACATTTTCGATGGGAGACAGATCTGGACTGCAGGCGGGCCAGGAAAGTACGCGCACTCTTTTTTTTACGTGCTGAATGTGGCTTGGCATTGTCTTGCTGAAATAAGCAGGGGCGTCCATGAAAAAGACGGCGCTTAGATGGCAGCATATGTTGTTCCAAAAGCTGTATCTACCTTTCAGCATTAATGGTGCCTTCACAGATGTGTAAGTTACCCATGCCTTGGGCACTAATACACCCCCATACCATCATACATGCTGGCTTTTGAACTTTGCGTCGATAACAGTCTGGATGGTTCGCTTCCCCTTTGGTCCAGATGACACGATGTCGAATATTTCCAAAAACAATTTTAAATGTGGACTCGTCAGACCACAGGACACTTTTCCACTTTGCATCAGTCCATCTTAGACGATCTCGGGCCCAGAGAAGCCGGATGTTGTTGATAAATGGCTTTAGCTTTACATAGTAGAGCTTTAACTTGCACTTACAGATGTAGCGACAAACTGTATTTAGTGACAGTGGTTTTCTGAAGTGTTCCTGAGCCCATGTGGTGATATCCTTCAGAGATTGATGTCGGTTTTTGATACAGTGCCGTCTGAGGGATGGAAGGTCACGGTCATTCAATGTTGGTTTCCGGCCATGCCGCTTACGTGGAGTGATTTCTCCAGATTCTCTGAACCTTTTGATGATATTATGGAGCGTAGATGTTGAAATCCCTAAATTTCTTGCAATGTCACTTTGAGAAAGGTTGTTCTTAAACTGTTTGACTATTTGCTCACACAGTTGTGGACAAAGGGGTGTACCTCGCCCCATCCTTTCTTGTGAAAGACTGAGCATTTTTTGGGAAGCTGTTTTTATACCCAATCATGGCACCCACCTGTTCCCAATTAGCCTGCACACCTGTGGGATGTTCCAAATAAGTGTTTGATGAGCATTCCTCAACTTTATCAGTATTTATTGCCACTTTTCTCAGCTTCTTTGTCACGTGTTGCTGGCATCAAATTCTAAAGTTAATGATTTTTTGCCCCCAAAAAAAAAAAGTTTATCAGTTTGAACATCAAATATGTTGTCTTTGTAGCATATTCAACTGAATATGGCTTGAAAATTATTTGCAAATCATTGTATTCCGTTTATATTTACATCTAACACCATTTCCCAACTCATATGGGGTTAGAACTTGATTACTTGATCTTTTAGGCAACAGCTGTCAAACTTAATTTGCCGGGAAAAAATGTGTTAATAAAAACACTTTATCATTTTGACCGGAAAAAAAAAAAAAAAAAAAAAAAAAAGCTCATGCGCAATCGCATACTTTTAAATTTAAATAATCTAATAATAAAATTGTATCTGCTTGACTTATGACTTCCAAACAAGTTATCCATGTAATTGTACGCTGCAAAAATGAAAATAAATTTTACTGTAAAATTGTGAAATGTGCCATGGTTTTATAGCATTTTACTGTAAAAGGGGAAAAAGCAGCAACATAATTTGTTCTTGAACAGTGTTCGTAAGTAGAACAATTCTCCATAAGAAACAATGTAAATATAAATAATGGGTTCCAGCCTTGACGAAAGTCCATATTTTAGTAAAAGTTTGTAAAATTATATACACTACACTATATGAAGTGATATAGAGCGGTGTTTTTCAACCGCTGTGCCGCGGCACACTTGTGTGCTGTGGGAAATTACGCAAATTCCCCTAACTGATCCAAAATGTATTTCCAAGTTCAAGTTTCAAGTTTTATTCGATGCGTGCAGAGTACGCAGCAGTGAAATGCTTTTTTCCATGCTCTTCAGATATTGCGTACAGTGGGATCCAAACACTAGTTACAGAATCTAATACACTAAATACAAAAACAATTTCAAAAATTTTGAATTTGTCTGATGTACATTGATTACAAGACAATAAGTTGCACAGTAAGTAGTAGTTATGGTATACGTATCAGTATAATGTAGAAGTACAGTAGTCAAATACTGTACCAGTGCAATATCAAATAGTATATACAATAAAGGAAGCAACAAATATTAAGGTGTCTTTGGCAGTTGAGTAGTGACAGTAGTATGAACAAAGGTAATGGAACTACTCAACTGCAAATCAATAATTCCTGCAAACACGATGAGTTGAGTTTATACCAAAAAGTTCTATTTTGGTTTCATCTGACCACATGACATTCTCCCAATCCTCTGCTGTATCATCCATGTATCCATTTTGGTATAAACTCAACTCGTCGTGTTTGGAGGAAGAAGAATACTGAGTTGCATCCCAAGAACACCATACCTACTGTGAAGCATGGGGGTGGAAACATCATGCTTTGGGGCTGTTTTTCTGCTGATTGATCCGTGTTAAGGAAAGAATGAATGGGGCCATGTATCGTGAGATTTGGAGCCAAAACCTCCTTCAATCTGTGAGAGCTTTGAATGGTTGACCAAATACTTATTTTCCAACATAATTTACAAATAAATTCTTTAAAATTCCTACAATGTGAATTCCTGGATTTTTTTTTCACATTCTGTCTCTCACAGTTGAAGTGTACCTATGATGAAAATGACAGACCTCTGTCATCATTTGAAGTGGGAGAACTTGCACAATCGCTGGCTGACTAAATACTTTTTTGCCCCACTGTATATATGTATATATATATATCCATCCATTTTCTACCGCTTATTCCCTTTTTTGGGGCCGCGGGGGGCACTGGCGCTTATGTCAGCTACAATCGGGTGGAAGGCAGGGTACACCCTGGACAAGTCGCCACCTCATCGCAGGGCCAACACATATATGTAGATATGTATGTATATATATATATATATATATATGTAGATATGTATATATATTATATATGTAGATATGTATGTATATATATGTAGATATGTATATATATATATATATATATATATATATATACATGTATATATATATATATATATATATATATATATATATATACATGTATATATATATATATATATATATATATCCATCCATTTCCTACCGCATATTCCCTTTTTTGGGGTCGCGGGGAGCGCTGGCGCCTATCTCAGCTACAATCGGGCGGAAGGCTGGGTACACCCTGGACAAGTCGCCACCTCATCGCAGGGCCAACACATATATGTAGATATGTATATATATATGTAGATATGTATATATACTGTATATGTAGATATGTATATATATTATATATATGTAGATATGTATATATACTGTATATGTAGACATATATATGTATATATATATATATATATATATATATATATATCCATTCTGCTGGTGTTAATGTGTGTGTTATGTATATATACTGTATATGTAGACATGTGTATGTATATATATATATATATATATATATATATACACATATATATATATATATATGTATATATATATATATAATATATATATATATATATATATTATATAAAAATATATATATCCATTCTGCTGGTGTTAATGTGTGTGGTAGTTGGTTATGATCTTCATTTTCCCCATTGGTCTTGAACACACCGTGTTGACGGGGAATGAGGTGGACGTGTGTGCATGGAGAAAATATTTGTTGAAAATGGGCCTGTTGATTGACAATACAAGCATAGAAGTGTTTGTGTGTCTACTTCTGGAGGCTACAATACTTTATATTTCCTTTGTTTTCACGTAAAACCCCCTAATTTCCAAAGTGTGGCAGCCAATATTTTGCCGCGGCGCACCGCCATAATCAAATACATTAAGGATAACCCTTGACCTTACTCCAATGAGAGGCCAAGTACTCTATGCGGTTGAGTAAACATGTCACCTCGACGGATCGGAGTTGAAAGAACACTGGATGGATGGAATGAAGGATGCACAGTCTTGTTGACTAGTTCTTTACTTTCATCTTCATCATCCTCCTCCTTAAAGCAGCAGTGCTGGGGACGTCAGCTGATGCAGAGATGATGATGATGATGATGATGATGGTGCCTGACCGAAGATTGATTGAGAAAACGTTCCAACCTAAAAACTTAATACAACTGGTAGGTTGGAAATGGTAATAGTCATCCTTCTCATGTTTACTTTGGCACTTTAAGTTAAGTTAAAGTTAACTTAATAAAGTTATTATATACTTATATATATTATAGACCGGGGGTCGGCAACCCGCGGCTTTAGAGCCACATGCGGCTCTTTAGTGCCGCCCAAGTGGCTCTCTGGAGCTTTTTCAAAAATGTATGAAAAATGGAAAAAGATGAGAGAAAAAAAAATATACAAAAAAATATATTTTTGTTTTAATATAGTTTCTGTAGGAGGACAAACATGACACAGTTTGTATTAAACATGCTTCAGTGATTCGAATATTGATCGGTAGGTTGTGAGTTCAAATCCCGGCCGAGTCCTACCAAAGACTATAAAAATGGGAGCCATTACCTCCCTGCTTGGCACTCAGCATTAAGGGTTGGAATTGGGGGTTAAATCACCATGAATGATTCCCCCTCACCTCCCAGGGGGCGATCAAGGGTGATGTGTCGAATGCAGAGAATAATTTTGCCAAATCTAGTATGTGTGTGGCAATCATTGGTACTTTTAACTTTATTTGGCGAGGGCCGTTTTGTCCTACTAATTTTGGCGGTCCTTGAACTCACCTTAGTTTGTTTCGATGTATAACTTTCTAAGACATGTTTTTTGCCACTTCTTTTTCCATCTCATTTTGTCCACCAAACTTAACGTCGTGCATGAATGCACTAAGGTGAGTTTTGTTGACGTTATTGACTTGTGTGGAGTGATAATCAGACATATTTGCTCACTGCATGACTGCAAGCTAATCGATGCTAACATGCTATTTAGGCTAGCTGTATGTACATATTGCATCATTAGGCCTCATTTGTAGCTATATTTGAGCTCATTTAGTTTCCTTTAAGTCCTCTTAATTCAATTCAATATCTCATGACACACTATCTGTATGTAATATGGCTTTTTATTGTTTTGCAACTCCAGACATATTTGCTGACCCCTGGACTCTTACCGTGGACGGCATTGTGTCAAAACGTGGACTATGGTGTGGGTTGTTTTCCCGGAATGCAAGGGAAGGTAAAAACATGGTTTTTAATTTTTAGTATAAAGTGTACAAACAAAAGGCGCTCACAGCGGAGGCACAAAACTTAACGCTGGAAACAAAACTAGCCCTTTGATGTAAACTATTGGCAAGAAACAAAAAGACACTAACTGTGAAATTGACAAACAAAAACTTACTTGCGGCGAGGTCAGCAGGGCAGCATGGACTAATAAAATGCATGAAACAAGCACCGTGACCTAATCATGAAAAAGAGGGATGACACCAGGATGACCAACAGAAAATGACAGGCTTAAATAGTCTCTTCATGATTGAAAACAGGTGCGTGAGTCCAAATGAGTCAGGTGAAACCAATGAGTTGTCATGGAAACAAAACTAGGGAGTGAAAAAACAGGAAGTAATGGAGTCTTGAAGTAACATAACACAACTAAACAAAACATGACACATGCAACTTAGTATTCTTCTTCCTCCAAACACGAGGAGTTGAGTTTATACCAAAATGGATACATGGACGATACAGCAGAGGATTGGGAGAATGTCATGTGGTCAGATGAAACCAAAATAGAACTTTTTGATATAAACTTAACTCGTCGTGTTTGGAGGAAGAAGAATACTGAGTTGCATCCCAAGAACACCACACCTACTGTGAAGCATGGGGGTGGAAACATCATGCTTTGGGGCTGTTTTTCTGCTAATGGGACAGGACGATTGTTCCGTGTTAAGGAAAGAATGAATGGGGCCATGTATCGTGAGATTTTGAGCCAAAACGTCCTTCCATCAATGAGAGCTTTGAATGCTTGACCAAATACTTATTTTCCACCATAATTTACAAATAAATTCTTTAAAATTCCCACAATGTGAATTCCTGGATATTTTTTTTTCACATTCTGTCTCTCACAGTTGAAGTGTACCTATGATGAAAATTACAGACCTCTGTCATCATTTGAAGTGGGAGAACTTGCACAATCGCTGGCTGACTAAATACTTTTTTGCCCCACTGTATATATATATATATATATATATATATATATATATTAGGGGTGGGCAAATTAATGCGTTAATTACGAGTTAACTCATCAATCTATTAACGCCGACAATTACTTTATCGCACATTTGCGTATGTTGTTTACATGCTTTTATTTTGTTATTTCCTGACCTAACGTGTGTGTGTGTGTGTGTGTGTATATATATCTATATATATATATATATATATATATATATATATAGATATATATACAGCCCGGCCCCCTAGTCAAAAAGTTTGGGGACCCTGCTTTAAAAGATCCCGACTTATTCCAGAGCTTTCCTAAATTAGACGAATGCTGACTTGGATCAAACACAAATATAACCACCTTATTAAAAAATATTTGACTTGATGAATAATAAGTCACACACATTAGACCGGGGTGGCTCCGCCCCCCTCAACCCCCCTACCGTCATTATAAAGGTGGTGCTACTCCAGGTGAGACATCTCACTCTGGATAGGGGTCGACGGTACCAACATGGAGCCCAGTACCCCCTTTTGGACCTGGACTTGTTTGCTGGTCTTCTTGTTCATCTCTCAGAAGCATGCAGGTGTGTGTTTCTACTTCAAAGTAGTTTTGTCACCTTTAGTTTAGTTTAGTTTTTATTTGAAGGGACAATGCACAGAAACATTAAGCTAAAAGACAGATATGTTCTGTACCAGATTATAGCTAAATAGCTCATTTCCATCTGCGGTCCCCAGCTACCTAAATTAGAGGGATACAAAAATCATGCAGAAAATTGTCCTCCGCATTGTCTGTCTATCTGTGTTGGCCCTGCGATGAGCTGGCGACTTGTCCAGGGTGTACCCCGCCTTCCGCCCGATTGTAGCTGAGATAGGCGCCAGCGCCCCCCGCCACCCCACAAGGGAAGAAGCGGTAGAAAAATGGATGGATGGATGGGATGGAAAATCATACCATATCACGTAATCAAATTAAGAAAAGTCATAAAAAGCCCTTTCATGGACACATACTTAATATACAATACAAGCACACCTCATTTACATCATCACACAAAGACAATACATGCTGTTGTTCACATCTGTCATCATTTGTAAAAACAACCAGGATTTTAACAGACACACCTCACAATTTACAACAAAAATGGCTAAATATAATACACATTAAGTTGATCTGTCAAACATATTGGCCACCTTAGTGACCGTGTGAGCAGCTTGGATTGCTCCAAAGCCACTTTTTAACTTCATAATCTGATTGGTTCTTGCCCTCTCTCCTGTGATCTTTGACCCCGCAGTCAAGACCCAGAGTCTGTCCTCAGGTAAGGACACCCGGCAGCCCCTGGATTCTGCCGGCTCAGCGTTTAATCGTCTTTCCTCAGCAGCCAACGCGTCTCACGTGGGCCAGGTGTGCACCACCTGGGGGCGCTCTCACTGGAAGACGCTGGACGGAGCCTTCTTCCAGCTGGCGTCCTCATGCAACCACCTGCTGGTGGCCGACTGTCACAACTCCTACGAGGACTTCAACATCCAGATGAGGCGCCAGGCGGCCGGAGGCGGCGTGGGCGCCGTCGACGCCGTGCTGATGAGGTTGGACGCCAACATGGTGGAGCTTAGCGGCGACGGCGTGCGTCTTAATGGGAAAAGGTGAGCCCGGAAAGACGGGACTCGATTTAAAACGTTCTCCTCAAATATCGACGCAAACATTTTATGAATGTTGCTATAACCGAATTGTTAAAACAAACAAACTTCTTTATGGTTCTGTCTGCAGCGTGTCTCTGCCTGTCGTCGCCTTTGGACTGACCATCAAGGAGACCTCTTCCAGTGTCCTAGTCCAGACCCAACTAGGAGTCCATGTGGTGTGGAACTTGGACGACTCATTAGATGTATGCAACACACACACACATAGGGCTGGGCGATATGGCCTTTTTTTAATATCACGATATTTTTAGGTTGTATCACGATACACGATATATATCTCGATTATTTTTGCCTTAGCCTTGAATGAACACTTGATGCATATAATCACAGCAGTATGATGATTCTATGTGTCTACATTCAAACATTCTTTTTCATACTGCATTAATATATGCTACTTTGAAACTTTCATACAGAGAGGGAAATCACAATTAAGTCAATTTAGCAAAACTGTATTTATTAAACAGTTATTAAGCAGTGGCACAAACATTCATGTCATTTTCCAAACAGAAAGTGCAATATTGTCAAAGACATTTTGAAACAAGCTATTAGTGCACTTTTGTGCATGATGTCACTGAGATCAAAACAACACTAAATTAAAGTGCACTTTTTGTACAGAACGCCACTACAATAGTTTTAAACAAAGTGCACTTTTGTGCATGATGTCAGACAAGATATTTCAATAAGTGTCAAATAAAAATGAGCTGCATAATTGGAAATCAAATAGTGTTCGTCCTTCGCTATGTGGTAGGTTCCTTGGGACGTTATCTCCTTCTGTTGTTGACTAGTTTTTTCATACGGTGTTGATTTGGAAATAGTTGCTTCGGCATTTTGTGGCTGTGGCACAGAACGGAGATGTCGACATGCAGAGTTTCAAGCAGTCCTTATTCTCTAGCGCAGGGGTAGGGAACCTATGGCTCTCAAGCCAAATGTGGCTCTTTTGATGACTGCATCTGGCTCTCAGATAAATCTTAGCTGACATTGCTTAACACGATAACTAATTAATAATTCCGCTGGTAATCAGTGTTAAAGATAACATTCAAAATATGAAACATTCTCATGCATTTTAATCCATCCATCCGTTTTTCTACCGCACCTGTTCAAGAAGTCGCATTATTGGTAAGAAGTATTTTATTTATTATTTGTTAGCTTCAGAATATATATATACATATATTTTTAACTTTTATTTATTCAGTTGGAATCTATTTATTTTAGCACGCCGTAATTGTATGTAAATTTAATTTTCAGCAGTTTTTACAAGTTCCTTTTTTTTTTGCCATATATTTGATTTGTATTTATTTTTTGTAATCAGCCTGACTTAAAACTGACTTGAAGCTGTGTTTTCATTTGCAATTTAATTTTATTGACATTTTATTCAAGAAACATATATTTTGATTATTTATAATTTGTTTATAATTTATTAAAATTCTATTGACCGTTTATTTAAGAAACATATACATTACTTGTATTATTAATGTAGTTAGTAATTATTTGTTTGAATTTAGTTAGTTTATTTAGGTAATGTAATATATAAATATATATATATATATATATATATATATATATACACATATTTATTTTATTATTAATTTAGTTGGAATCTATTAATTTTAACACGGCATAATTGTATATTAATGTATTTTTCGGCAGTTTTTATGAGTCACTGCTTTTGTTGTATAATTGATTTGTATTTATTTTTGTAATCAGCCTGACTTAAAACTGACTCGAAGCTGTGTTTTCATTTACACTTACATTTTTTTCGACAGTTTATTTAAGAAACATATATTTTAATTATTTATAATTTATTAAAATTTTATTGACCATTTATTTAAGAAACATATATTACTTGCATTATTAATTGTAGTTAGTAATTATTTGTTTTAATTTAAAGACAGTTTATTTAGGTAATGTATATATACATATATATATGTATATATATATATATGTATATATATATATATATATGCAATTATTTTTTTATTATTATTTAGTTTGAATGTATTCATTTTAGCACAGCGTAATTGGATATAAATGTATTTTTCGGCAGTTTTTATGAGTCACTACTTTTGCCGTATAATTGATTTGTATTTATTTTTGTAATCAGCCTGACTTAAAACCTGGATAATAATATTTGTGTTGACATACGGTTTCTTCTCATTTGTGTAGATGTATCTTGGTAAACTATAACTATAAATTCTTATATCATTTTTGTATGAGATTAAAATCAAAAGTAAGATCAGAAATTCTGTTAATATTTGAGCGGGCACTGGGCTCCTCTTTAGTGGAAAAGTTGGGCACTGAGGTCAAAAAGGTTAAGAATCCCTGCTATTGGTTACAAGGAGCAAGTAGATACACATCAGCTAAGCAAACAATAGCACACAAGCTAGATATACATAATAAGTGTTGTTAATTGCACAATATTGCAGTGTAAAACAGCACATTTGTCAATATGAAGAAGTATCAAATAATTGTAGTTGCTCACACACACAGGGGCAGAAGCATATAAAAGTGTCCCAAAAAACAATTACCATTCCACTTCACTTTAAAGACGGCATAGTACCATTCCAGACGAACTGGAAATAGGTTAGTGTTTTTCATACCTTACATTGTTCTACGTTTGACTCATTTCACTTGATCAAACACACATTACAATTGAATAAAAGCATGTATGATTCGTGTTGATATCATATCGGATCAATACGGGTATCGGCGAATACACAAGGCTCAATTATCAGCATTGAAAGTGGAAAAAGTCTTATTGTGACACCACCCAACGATGACAGACCTTGAAAACGACCATGTGTTTGTGCGCAGATTGAAATCGACAACAAGTACAGGAATCGGACGTGCGGGCTGTGCGGAAACTTTGATGGCATCGACGACGAGTTCATGATAGACGGTGAGAGAACTCAGGACCTTGGGTCAAATCTCCAGTGAATGAAATGAATCTTCATCGAGAGGCCGGATGGATGTTCATATGTCAAACATGCCACCAGGGAAAATACTCTCCGTTCTGGACTACGCTGACAGTCACAGGGTCAGTGGACCAGCCGAGAACTGTCAGGAGGAAGACCTGCTGGAGGACCTCGCTGTGGACCACAGAGAACAGGTGACACACACACTGGCTGTCTTATGAATGAATCAACTATGACGTAAACATCATATTCAGTTTGGCGTACATCAAGAGTGTCCCATGTTTGCGGCCGGCAGCACATTCTAAAAACACAATTACCGTATTTTTCCGTCATGTCTTGTGATCATGTTTTGTTTAGTTATGTTCTGGTACTTCAAGACTCCATTAGTTCCTGTTTTTTCACTCCCTTGTTTTGTCTCCACGGCAACCCATTAGTTTCTAACATAATAGAGAGAGTCCAGTCCATGGTGGATCTAACATAATAGTGTGAGAGTCCAGTCCATAGTAGATCTATCATAATAGTGAGAGTTCAGTCCATGGTGGATCTAACATAAAAGTGTGAGAGTCCAGTCCATAGTGGATCTAACATAATAGTGTGAGAGTCCAGTCCATAGTAGATCTAACATAGAACTAAGAGTCTAGTCCATGGTGGATCTAACATAATAGTGTGAGAGTCCAGTCCATAGTGGATCTATCATAGTAGTGAGAGTCCAGTCCATGGTGGATCTAACATAGAACTAAGAGTCTAGTCCATAGTGGATCTAACATAAAAGTGTGAGAGTCCAGTCCATAGTGGATCTAACATAACAGTGAGAGTCCAGTCCATGGTGGATCTAACATAATAGTGTGAGAGTCCAGTCCGTAGTATATCTAACATAGAAGTGAAAGTCCAGTACATAGTGGATCCGACATAGTAGTGAGAGTCCAGTCCATAGTGGCTCTAACATAATAATGTGAGAGTCCAGTCCATAGTGGATCTAACATAATAGTGAGAGTCCAGTCCATAGTGGATCTAACATAATAGGGAGAGTCCAGTCCATAGTGGATCTAACATAATAGTGAGAGTCCAGTCCATAGTAGATCTAACATAATAGTGTGAGAGTGAAGTCCATAGTGGATCTAACATAATAGTGTGAGAGTCCAGTCCATAGTGGATCTAACATAATAGTTAAAGTCCAGTCCATAGTGGATCTAACATAATAGTTAGAGTCCAGTCCATAGTGGATCTAATCTAGTCCAGTTCATAATGGATCTAACATAGTAGTGAGAGTCTAGTCCATAGTGGATCTAACCTATTAGTGAGAGTCTAGTGACAGTCCATAGTGGATCTAACATAATAGTGAGAGTCCAGTTCATAGTGGATCTAACATAGTAGTGAGAGTCCAGTCCATGGTGGATCTAACATAATAGTGTGAGAGTCCAGTCCATAGTAGATCTAACATAGACCTAAGAGTCTAGTCCATGGTGGATCTAACATAAAAGTGTGAGAGTCCAGTCCATGGTGGATCTAACATAATAGTGTGAGAGTCCAGTCCATAGTGGATCTATCATAATAGTGAGAGTCCAGTCCATGGTGGATCTAACATAATAGTGTGAGAGTCCAGTCCATAGTAGATCTAACATAATAGTGTGAGAGTCCAGTCCATAGTGGATCTATCATAGTAGTGAGAGTCCAGTCCATGGTGGATCTAACATAATAGTGTGAGAGTCCAGTCCATAGTAGATCTAACATAGAACTAAGAGTCTAGTCCATAGTGGATCTAACATAACAGTGAGAGTCCAGTCCATAGTGGATCTAACATAATAGTGAGAGTCCAGTCCATAGTGGATCTAACATAATAGTGTGAGAGTCCAGTCCGTAGTATATCTAACATAGAAGTGAAAGTCCAGTCCATAGTGGATCCTACATAGTAGTGAGAGTCCAGTACATAGTGGATCCGACATAGTAGTGAGAGTCCAGTCCATGGTGGATCTAACATAATAGTGAGAGTCCAGTCCATAGTGGATCTAACATAATAGTGAGAGTCCAGTACATAGTGGATCCGACATAGTAGTGAGAGTCCAGTCCATAGTGGCTCTAACATAATAATGTGAGAGTCCAGTCCATAGTGGATCTAACATAATAGTGAGAGTCCAGTCCATAGTGGATCTAATCTAGTCCAGTTCATAATGGATCCAACATAGTAGTGAGAGTCTAGTCCATAGTGGATCTAACCTATTAGTGAGAGTCTAGTGACAGTCCATAGTGGATCTAACATAATAGTGAGAGTCCAGTTCATAGTGGATCTAACATAGTAGTGAGAGTCCAGTCCATAGTGGATCTAACATAATAGTGAGAGTTCAGTCCATAGTGGATCTAACATAATAGTGAGAGTCCAGTCCATAGTGGATCTAACATAATAGTGTGAGAGTCCAGTCCATAGTGGATCTAACATAATAGTTAGAGTCCAGTCCATGGTGGATCTAACATAATAGTGTGAGAGTCCAGTCCATAGTGGATCTAACATAATAGTGTGAGAGTCCAGTCCATAGTGGATCTAACATAATAGTGTGAGAGTCCAGTCCATAGTGGATCTAACATAATAGTGTGAGAGTCCAGTCCATAGTGGATCTAACATAATAGTTAGAGTCCAGTCCATGGTGGAGCTAACATAATAGTGTGAGAGTCAAGTCCATAGTAGATCTAACATAATAGGGAGAGCCCAGTCCATAGTGGATCTAACATAATAGTTTGAGAGTCCAGTCCATAGTGGATCTAACATAATAGTTAGAGTCCAGTCCATGGTGGATCTAACATAATAGTGTGAGAATCCAGTCTATGGTGGAGCTAACATAATAGTGTGAGAGTCAAGTCCATAGTGGATCTAACATAATAGTTAGAGTCCAGTCCATGGTGGATCTAACATAATAGTGTGAGAGTGAAGTCCATAGTGGATCGAACATAGTAGTGAGAGTCCAGTCCATAGTGGATCTAACATAATAGTGAGAGTCCAGTCCATGGTGGATCTAACATAATAGTGTGAGAGTGAAGTCCATAGTGGATCGAACATAGTAGTGAGAGTCCAGTCCATAGTGGATCTAACATAATAGTTAGAGTCCAGTCCATAGTGGATCTAATATAATAGTGAGAGTCCAGTCCACAGTGGATCTAACATATTAGTGAGAGTCTAGTGACAGTCCATAGTGGATCTAACATAACAGTGAGAGTCCAGTCCATAGTGGATCTAACATAGTAGTGAGAGTCCAGTCCATAGTGGATCTAACATAATAGTGAGAGTCCAGTCCATAGTGGATCTAACATAATAGTTAGAGTCCAGTCCATAGTGGATCTAATATAATAGTGAGAGTCCAGTCCACAGTGGATCTAACATATTAGTGAGAGTCCAGTCCATAGTGGATCTAACATAATAGTGAGAGTCCAGTCCATAGTGGATCTAACATAATAGTGAGAGTCCAGTCCACAGTGGATCTAACATATTAGTGAGAGTCTAGTGACAGTCCATAGTGGATCTAACATAACAGTGAGAGTCCAGTCCATAGTGGATCTAACATAGTAGTGAGAGTCCAGTCCATAGTGGATCTAACATAATAGTGAGAGTCCAGTCCATAGTGAATCTAACATAATAGTGAGAGTCCAGTCCATGGTGGATCTAACATAATAGTGTGAGAGTGAAGTCCATAGTGGATCTAACATAGTAGTGAGAGTCCAGTCCATAGTGGATCTAACATAATAGTTAGAGTCCAGTCCATAGTGGATCTAATATAATAGTGAGAGTCCAGTCCACAGTGGATCTAACATATTAGTGAGAGTCTAGTGACAGTCCATAGTGGATCTAACATAACAGTGAGAGTCCAGTCCATAGTGGATCTAACATAGTAGTGAGAGTCCAGTCCATAGTGGATCTAACATAATAGTGAGAGTCCAGTCCATAGTGGATCTAACATAATAGTAAGAGTCCAGTCCATTGTGGATCCATCATAATAGGGAGAGTCCAGTCCATGGTGGATCCAGCATAATAGGGAGAGTCCAGTCCATAGTGGATCTGACATAGTAGTGAGAGTCCAGTCCATAGTGGATCTAACATAATAGTGGGAGTCCAGTCCATAGTGGATCTAACATAGTAGTGAGAGTCCAGTCCATAGTGGATCTAACATATTAGTGAGAGTCCAGTCCATACTGGAGCTAACATAATAGTGAGAGTCCAGTCCATAGTGGATCTAACATAATAGTGTGAGAGTCCAGTCCATGATGGATCTAACATAATAGTGAGAGTCCAGTCCATGGTGGATCCAACATAATAGTGAGAGTCCAGTCCATAGTGGATCTGACATAGTAGTGAGAGTCCAGTCCATAGTGGGGCCAGCAGGAAACCATCCCGAGCGGAGACAGGTCAGAGATGTCCCCGACCGATGTCTGTGCAAGCGGTCCACCCCGGGTCCCGACTTTGGACAACCAGCGCTTCATCCATGGCCACCGGACCTGTGCTCCCACCCTCCACGAAGGCGAGGGGTGCAGAGCAGAAAAGAGATGGCAGATCAACTGGTCTAAAAAGGGGGTTTATTTAAAAGCTAGAGTATACAAATGAGTTTTAAGATGGGACTTAAATGCTTCTACTGAGGTAGCATCTTTAACTGTTACATTCCAGAGTACTGGAGCCCGAATAGAAAACGCTCTATAGCCCGCAGACTTGTTTTGGGCTCTGGAAATCACTCTTAAGCCGGAGTTCTTTGAAGGCAGATTTCTTGCCGGGACTTATGGTACAATACAATCTGCAAGACAGAATGGAGCTAGACCGTGTGTTACCCGATACAACTAACAAACATCCCTGACACTTACAGATGAGACTCCGCCCCCTTCGACTGAACCAGGAGCACACTTTTGGGGCCCAAAAGTTGATCCGGGTGTTTGTCATTCCAGCATCTCTGTAGGCAGATTTTCACCGACGCCGCCTTCGCCAGCTGCCGCAACCTTCTAGACCTGGACGCCTTTGTCAAAGCGTGCTTGTCTGACATCCGCCGCGCCTCCTCCCGCAACGCCAGCGTCCCGTCCCTCTGTCAGACCGTCTCGGAATTCTCCAGACAGTGCGTCCACGCAGGGGGAGCCCCGGGAAAATGGAGGAACGCCACTTTCTGCGGTAAGCACCGGGGGGTGGCGTGAATAAATGCTTCGATTTTACACTCCGGCCACGCTTGCCCATGCAGACAGGAAGTGTCCGTCCAACATGGAGTTTTTGGAGTGCAGCAGCTCGTGTCCTGACAGCTGCAGCAACCCCGAGGCCAGCCGCACCTGCGACACCCACTGTCACGACGGCTGCAGCTGCCCCAACGGTAAGTGCGCAGTGGGTCACCCCGCCACTTTCCCTCAGTGGGTCAGCGATGTTCCCCCGCCTCAGGCACGATCCTGGATGACATCAGCGACTCCGGCTGCGTTCCTGTTGACCAGTGTCCATGTCTGCACAAAACCCAAGTGTACCAGTCTGCACAGTCCTTCTCCTACAACTGCGGAACATGGTGAGACCACGACACTGCACCCCTCAACCTACCAAACTAAACATTTCACCTGAGCAACTTTATGAGGACACTGTCTCAAAACTCGGTCCACTGGACACGCTTGCTCGGTATAGCTCGGTTGGTAGAGTGGCCGTGCCAGCAACTTGAGGGTTCCAGGTTCGATTCCCACTTCCGCCATCCTAGTCACTGCCGTTGTGTCCTTGGGCAAGACACTTTACCCACCTGCTCCCAGTGCCACCCACACTGGTTTAAATGTAACTTAGATATTTGGTTTCATTATGTAAAGTGCTTTGAGTCACTAGAGAAAAGCGCTATATAAATATAATTCACTTCACTTTTACTGCGGAAGAACTACAAAACCAGTAAAGTTGGCACGTTGTGTAATTCGTAAAATACAAACAGAATACAATGATTTGCAAATCCTTTTCAACTTATATTCAATTGAATAGACTGCAAGGACAAGATATTCATTGTTGGAACTGAAAAACTTTTTTTTTTTTGCAAATAATCATTTGCTTAGAATTTAATGGCAGCAACACATTGCAAAAAAGTTGGCACAGAGGCATTTTTACCACTGTGTTACATGGCCTTTCCTTTTAACAACATTCAGTAAACGTTTGGGAACTGAGGGGACCAATTTGTAAAAAAAATTTCAGGTGGAATTCTTACCCATTCTTGCTTAATGTACAGTTTAAGTTGTTCAACAGTCCTGGGGTCTCCGTTGTACTATTTTAGGCTTCATATTGTGCCACACATTTTCAATGGGACACAGGTCTGGACTACAGACAGGCCAGTCTAGTACCTGCACTCTTTTACTATGAAGCCACCCTGTTGTAACACATGGCTTGGCATTGTCTTGCTGAAATAAGCAAGGGTGTCCATGATAACGTTGCTTGGATGGCAACATATGTTGCTCCAAAACATGTATGTACCTTTCAGCATTAATGGTGCTTTCACAGATGTGTACGTTAGCCATGCCTTGGCCACTAATACACCCCCATACAATCACAGATGCTGGCTTCTGAACTTTGCGGATGTTTCTTTTCCTCTTTGTTCCGACGTCCACAGTTTCCATAAACAATTTGAAATGTGGACTTGTCAGACCACAGAACACTTTTTTTACTTTGCATCAGTCCATCTTAGATGAGCTCGGGCCCAGCGATGCCGGATGCATTTCTGGGTGTTGTTGATAGATGGCTTGGGCTTTGCATTGTAGAGTTTTAACTTTTACTTACAGATGCAGTGACCAACTGTAGTTACTGACAGTGGTTTTCTGAAGTGTTCCTGAGCCCATGTGGTGATATCCTTTAAACACTGATGCAGTACCACCTGAGGGCTCAAAAGTCACGGGTATTCAATGTTACGTGCGGTGATTTTTCCAGATTATCTGAACCTTCTGATGGTATTACAGACCGTGGGTGGTGAAGTCCCTAAATTCCTTGCAATAGGTTGTTGAAAAATGTTGTTCTTAAACTGATTGCAATTTGCTGACACATTTGTTTACAAAGTGGTGACCCTCACCCCATCGTTGTTTGTGAATGACCAAGCATTTCATGGAAGCTGCTTTTATACCCAATCATGGCACCCAACTGTTCACAATTAGCCTGTTCACCTGTGGGATTTTCCAAATAAGTGTTTGTTGAGCATTCCTAGACAGACGCTTTAACCAACTAAGCCACAGCACCGCTTGCAAGTCTGCTGTTGAATAGATTAATTCTGAAACTTCCACGCAATGAGCTACTTTCACCTCAAAAGGAACCACTGGGATTTTAACATGGAATCACCTGTATACTAGACAGGCATTTTAACCAACTAAGCCTCAGCACCACCTGAGATTGAAAAAATCAAAACTGTAAACGTTTGGAGATCTGATTGACAATCAAATCTGTAAATGGTTGCAATGTAGCACCAGAAGTGGTATTTAAGCAGAGTCACAGCTATTTGAAAGCAACACGGAAAGGCAAAAATCTCCAAATTTCATTAGTTCATTTGGTAGACAGTGGGATTTGTCTTTGCATACAGTTTGTGCTGCCCTAAAAGGCACTGCTGGGATTCAAACCCAGGATCTCCTGTTTACTATACAGGCGCTTTAACCAACTAATCCACAGCGCCACCTGAGATTGCCTGTCAAATCTGTAAGAATGTGCAGATAGGATTGCCAATCAAATCCGTAAACTTGTGCAATGTAGCAGAAGTATTTTTTAAGCAGATTCACAGCTATTCGAAAGCAACCATCTTGAAATTTCATTAGTAGAGAGTGGGATTTGAACCCAGTATCTCCTGTTTACTAGACAGGCGCTTTAACCAACTAAGCCACAGCACCACTTGTAATCCTTTTGTTGACTAGATTAAATCTAAAACGTTCAAGCACTGAGCTACTTTCACCTCAAAAAGAACCACTGGGACTTGAACCAAGAATCTTCTGTATAATAGACAGGCACTTTAACCAACTAATCCACAGCACCAACTGAGATTGACAATCAAATCTGTAAGAAACTCAATGTAGCACCAGAAGTGTTATTTAAGCAGATTCACAGCTATTTGAAAGCAACATGGAAAGGCAAACATCTCCAAATGTCATTAGTTTGATTAGTAGACAGTGGGATTTGTCTTTGCATACAGTTTGTGCTGCTCTAAAAGGCACTGCTGGGATTTGAACCCAGGATCTCCTGTTTACTAGACAGGCGCTTTAACCAACTAAGCCACAGCACCATGTTTTATATGTAGATAGACAATTAAATCTGTAAGGGCAAATTTTCATTGGATATTCCAAAACCACATGAAAAGGCACATTTAATATGTTTTTATAAAGTTGATCGGTAGAGAGTGGAACTTGTCCTTGCATACCAATTAGTGCTGCCCAAAAGGCAATGCTGGGTTTCATATCCAGGATTGCGTGTTTACATGGTAGGTACTTTAACCAATTTAGCCTCAGCACCACTGGTGAAACTACTGAGACTGTACTCCTGTACCAAGGTTTTGTGTGGTTGGCCTGAGCCTGCAGTTGGACAAGAATACCTAAGGCACTGCTGGGATTTGATCTCAGGATCTCCTGTTTACGAGACAGGTGCTTTAACCAACAAAGCCACAGCACCACCTGAGACTGCCAATCAAATCTGTAAAAAATTCCAGATTTGATTGTGAACAGTTGGGTGCCATGATTGGGTATAAAAGCAGCTTCCATGAAATGCTTGGTCATTCACAAACAACGATGGGGTGAGGGTCACCACTTTGTAAACAAATGTGTCAGCAAATTGCAATCAGTTTAAGAACAACATTTTTCAACAACCTATTGCAAGGAATTTAGGGACTTCACCACCCACGGTCTGTAATACCATCAGAAGGTTCAGATAATCTGGAAAAATCACCGCACGTAACATTGAATACCCGTGACTTTTGAGCCCTCAGGTGGTACTGCATCAGTGTTTAAAGGATATCACCACATTGGCTCAGGAACACTTCAGAAAACCACTGTCAGTAACTACAGTTGGTCACTACATCTGTAAGTAAAAGTTAAAACTCTACTATGCTGTCCAAAAGGAAATGCTGGGTTTTGGACCCAGGATTGCATGTTTACCAGGCAGGTTTTTCAACCAAGTAAGCCTCAGCACCACTTGTGCAAGTACTGAAACTGTCCTCCCGTGTCAATGTTTGGTGTGGTTGGCCTGAGCCCGCAGTTCGACAAGAATATCTTAGGCACTGCCGGGATTTGAACCCAGGAGCTCCTGTTTACTAGACAAGCGCTTTAACCAGCTAAACCACAGCACCACTCGCATATATAGATTAGTTCTAAAACTTCCACGAACTCAGCTACTTTCAGCTCAAAAGGAACCACTGGGATTTGAACCTATTATCTCATGTATACTAGACAGGCACTTTAAACAACTAATCCACAGCACCACCTGAGATTGACAATCAAAACTGTAAAAATGTGCAGATTTGATTGACAATCAAATCTGTAAATGGTTGCAATGTAGCACCAGAAGTGGTATTTAAGCAGAGTCACAGCTATTTGAAAGCAACACAGAAAGGCAAATATTTCCAAATTTCATTAGTTCATTTGGTAGACAGTGGAATTTGTCTTTGCATACAGTTTGTGCTGCCCTCAAAGGCACTGCTTGGACTTGAACCCAGGATCTCCTGTTTACTTGACAGGCGCTTTAACCAATTAATCCACAGCGCCACCTGAAATTATCAATCAATTCTGTAAGAATGTGCAGATAGGATTGCCAATCAAATCCGTAAACTTGTGCAATGTAGCAGAAGTGTTTTTTAAGCAGATTCACAGCTGTTCGAAAGTAACCATCTCAAAATTTCATTAGTCGAGAGTGGAATTTTTCTTAGCTGCCCTAAAAGGCACTGCTGGGATTTGAACCCAGTATCTCCTGTTTACTAGACAGGCGCTTTAACCAACTAAGCCACAGCACCACTTGTAATCCTTTTGTTGACTAGATTAAATCTAAAACGTACAAGCACTGAGCTACTTTCACCTCAAAAAGAACCACTGGGACTTGAACCCAGAATCTTCTGTATAATAGACAGGCACTTTAACCAACTAATCCACAGCACCAACTGAGATTGACAATCAAATCTGTAAGAAAATGCAACGTAGCACCAGAAGTGGTATTTAAGCAGATTCACAGCTATTTGAAAGCAACATGGAAAGGCAAACATCTCCAAATGTCATTAGTTTGATTAGTAGACAGTGGGATTTGTCTTTGCATACAGAGTTTGTGCTGCTCTAAAAGGCACTGCTGGGATTTGAACCCAGGATCTCCTGTTTACTAGACAGGCGCTTTAACCAACTAAGCCACAGCACCATGTTTTATATGTAGATAGACAATTAAATCTGTAAGGGGAAATTTTCATTGGATATTCCAAAACCACATGAAAAGGCACATTTAATATGTTTTTATAAAGTTGATCGGTAGAGAGTGGAACTTGTCCTTGCATACCAATTAGTGCTGCCCAAAAGGCAATGGTGGGTTTCATAACCAGGATTGCGTGTTTACATGGCAGGTACTTTAACCAACTAAGCCTCAGCACCACTGGTGAAACTACTGAAACTGTACTCCTGTACCAAGGTTTTGTGTGGTTGGCCTGAGCCTGCAGTTGGACAACAATACCTAAGGCACTGCTGGGATTTGGACCCAGGATCTCCTGTTTACGAGACAGGTGCTTTAACCAACTAATCCACAGCACCACCTGAAGTTGACAATCAAAACTTTAAACATTTGCAGATCTGATTGACAATCACTTCTGGAAAGCTTTGCAACGTTGCACCAGAAGTGGTATTAAAGCAGATTCACAGCTATTCAAAAATAAGCAACCTCCTCCAAATGTCATTATTTGATTAGTAGACAGTGGAATTTGTCTTTGCATAGAGTTTATGCAGTCCTGAAAGGTACTGCTGGGACTTGAACCCAGGATCTCCTGTTTACTAGACAGGCGCTTTAACCAACTAAGCCACAGCACCACCTTAGACTGACACTCAAATGTGTAAAAAATTCCAGATTTGATTGACAATCAAATCTGTAAAAATGTGCACTGTAGTACCAGAAGTGGTATTTAAGCAGATTCACAGCTATTTGAAAGCAACATGGAAAGGGAAAAATATCCAAATTCCATGACTTCGATTAGTAGACAGTAGGATTTGTCTTTGCAAAGTTTGTGCTGCCCTAAATGGCACTGCTGGGATTTGAACCCACGATCTCCTGTTTACAAGTCCAGTAATTTAACCAACTAATCCACAGCACCACCTGAGACTGACAATCAAATCCGTAAAAAATTCCAGATTTGATTGACAATCAAAGCTGTAAAAATGTGCACTGTAGTACCAGAAGTGGTATTTAAGCAGATTCACAGCTATTTGAAAGCAACATGGAAAGGGAAAAATCTCCAAATTCCATGACTTCGATTAGTAGACAGTAGGATTTGTGTTTGCAAAGTTTGTGCTGCCCTTAAAGGCACTGCTGGGATTTGAACCCAGAATCTCCTGTTTACAAGTCCAGTAATTTAACCAACTAATCCACAGCAGATTCACAGCTATTTGAAAGCAACATGGAAAGGGAAAAATCTCCAAATTGAATTGGTATACAGTGGGATAGACAATGACAACAATGAAAGATAGACACTGAATTAACATTTGTATTGGAACACCCGAATAACAGATATTCCAAAACCTCACCGAAAGGCACATTTAATATCTTTTTATAAGTTTGATAGGTAGAGAGGGGAACTTGTCCTTGCATACCAATTAGTGCTGCCCAGAAGGAAATGCTGGGTTTTAGACCCAGGATTGCATGATTACCAGGCAGGTTTTTCAACCAAGTAAGCCTCAGCACCACTTGTGCAACTACTGAAACTGTCCTCCCGTGTCAATATTTGGTGTGGTTGGCCTGAGCCTGCAGTTCGACAAGAATATCTTAGGCACTGCTGGGATTTGAACCCAGGAGCTCCTGTTTACTAGACAAGCGCTTTAACCAGCTAAGCCACAGTACCTCTTGCAGTTTTAGATTAGTTCTATAACTTCCACGCACTAAGCTACTTTCAGCTCAAAAGGAACCACTGGGATTTGAACCTATTATCTCATGTATACTAGACAGGCACTTTAAACAACTAATCCTCAGCACCACCTGAGATTGACAATCAAAACTGTAAAAATGTGCAGATTTGATTGACAATCAAATCTGTAAATGGTTGCAATGTAGCACCAGAAGTGGTATTTAAGCAGAGTCACAGATATTTGAAAGCAACACGGAAAGGCAAATATTTCCAAATTTCATTAGTTCATTTGGTAGACAGTGGAATTTGTCTTTGCATACAGTTTGTGCTGCCCTCAAAGGCACTGCTCGGACTTGAACCCAGGATCTCCCGTTTACTTGACAGGCACTTAACCCAATTAATCCACAGCACCAGCTGAGATTATCAATCAATTCTGTAAGAATGTGCAGATAGGATTGCCAATCAAATCCGTAAACTTGTGCAATGTAGCAGAAGTGTTTTTTAACCAGATTCACAGCTATTCGAAAGCAACCATCTTGAAATTTCATTAGTAGAGAGTGGACTTTGTCTTTGCTGCCTTAAAAGACACTGTTGGGATTTGAACCCAGCATCTCCTGTTTACTAGACAGGCGCTTTAACCAACTAATCCACAGCACCACTTGTAATCCTTTTGTTGACTAGATTAAATCTAAAACGTTCAAGCACTGAGCTACTTTCACCTCAAAAAGAACCACTGGGACTTGAACCAAGAATCTTCTGTATAATAGACAGGCACTTTAACCAACTAATCCATAGCACCAACTGAGATTGACAATCAAATCTGTAAGAAAATGCAACGTAGCACCAGAAGTGTTATTTAAGCAGATTCACAGCTATTTGAAAGCAACATGGAAAGGCAAACATCTCCAAATGTCATTAGTTTGATTAGTAGACAGTGGGATTTGTCTTTGCATACAGAGTTTGTGCTGCTCTAAAAGGCACTGCTGGGATTTGAACCCAGGATCTCCTGTTTACTAGACAGGCGCTTTAACCAACTAAACCACAGCACCATGTCTTATATGTAGATAGACAATTAAATCTGTAAGGGGAAATTTTCATTGGATATTCCAAAACCACATGAAAAGGCACATTTAATATGTTTTTATAAAGTTGATCGGTAGAGAGTGGAACTGGTCCTTGCATACCAATTAGTGCTGCCCAAAAGGCAATGGTGGGTTTCATAACCAGGATTACGTGTTTACATGGTAGGTGCTTTAACCAATTTAGCCTCAGCACCACTGGTGTAACTACTGAAACTGTACTCCTGTACCAAGGTTTTGTGTGGTTGGCCTGAGCCTGCAGTTGGACAAGAATACCTAAGGCACTGCTGGGAATTGAACCCAGGATCTCCTGTTTACTAGACAGGGGCTTTAACCAACAAAGCCACAGCACCACCTGAGACTGCCAATCAAATCTGTAAAAAATTCCAGATTTGATTGACAATCAAATCTGGAAAAATGTGCAATGTAGCACCAGAAGTGGTATTTAAGGAGATTCACAGCTATTCCAAAGCAACGTGGAAAGGGAAAAATCTCCAAATTTAATTTGTAGACAGTGGGATAGACAATGACAACAATGAAAGATAGACAATGAAATCTATAAGGGGACATTTGAGTTGGAACACCCGAATAACAGATATTCCAAAACCTCATCGAAAGGCAGATTTAATATATTTTTATAAGTTTGATAGGTAGAGAGTGGAACTGGTCCTTGCATACCAATTAGTGCTGCCCAGAAGCAAAAGCTGGGTTTCGGACCCAGGATTGCATGTTTACCAGGCAGGTTTTTCAACCAAGTAAGCCTCAGCACCACTTGTGCAACTACTGAGACTGTACTCCTGTGTCAATATTCGGAATGGTTGGCCTGAGCCTGCAGTTGGACAAGAACATGCCAAAAGGCACTGCTGGGATTTGAACCCAGGATCTCCTGTTTACTAGACAGGCGCTTTAACCAGCTAAGCCACAGCACCACTCACATATCGGCGTGGCGCAGTGGTAGAGTGGCCGTGTGCAATCCGAGGGTCCCTGGTTCAATACCCACCTAGAACCAACCTCGTCACGTCCGTTGTGTCCTGAGCAAGACACTTCACCCTTGCTCCTGATGGGTGATGGTTAGCGCCTTGCATGGCAGCTCCCTCCATCAGTGTGTGAATGTGTGTGTGAATGGGTAAATGTGGAAGTAGTGTCAAAGCGCTTTGAGTACCTTGAAGGTAGAAAAGCGCTATACAAGTACAACCCATTTATCATTTATTTAGATTAGTTCTAAAACTTCCACGCACTTAGGTACTTTCAGCTCAAAAGGAACCACTGGGATTTGAACCTATAATCTCATGTATACTAGACAGGCACTTTAAACAACTAATCCACAGCACCACCTGAGATTGACAATCAAAACTGTAAAAATGTGCAGATTTGATTGACAATCAAATCTGTAAATTGTTGCAATGTAGCACCAGAAGTGGTATTTAAGCAGAGTCACAGATATTTGAAAGCAACACAGAAAGGAAAACATCTCCAAATTCCTTTAGTTCATTTGGTAGACAGTGGAATTTGTCTTTGCATACAGTTTGTGCTGCCCTCAAAGGCACTGCTCAGACTTGAACCCAGGATCTCCTGTTTACTAGACAGGCGCTTTAACCAATTAATCCACAGCGCCACCTGAAATTATCAATCAATTCTGTAAGAATGTGCAGATAGGATTGCCAATCAAATCCGTAAACTTGTGCAATGTAGCAGAAGTGTTTTTTAAGCAGATTCACAGCTGTTCGAAAGTAACCATCTCAAAATTTCATTAGTCGAGAGTGGAATTTGTCTTAGCTGCCCTAAAAGGTACTGCTGGGATTTGAACCCAGGATCTCCTGTTTACTAGACAGGTGCTTTAACCAACTAAGCCACAGTACCACTTGCAAAGTGTTAGTTGACTAGCTTAGTTCTAAAATGTACAAGCACTGAGCTACTTTCACCTCAAAAAGAACAGCTGGGATTTGAACCCAGAATCTCATGTATACTAGACAGGCAAATTAACCACTTGTAAAAATGTGCAATGTAGCACCAGAAGTGGTATTTAAGCAGATTCACAGCTGTTCGAAAGCAACAAGAAAAGGGAGAAATCTCCTAATTTCATTATTTCGATTGATAGTCAGTGGGATTTTACTTTGCCTACACAGTTTGTGATAACCCACAAGGCACTGCTGGGATTTGAACCCAGGATCTCCTGTTTACTAGACAGGCGCTTTAACCAACTAAGCCACAGCACCACATGGAAGTCTCCTGTTGAAAAGATTAATTCTAAAACTTCCATGCACTGCGCTACTTTCCCGTCAAAAGCAACCACTGGGATTCGAACCCGGAATCTCCTGTAAACTAGACAAGCACTTAATGCAACTAACCCACACACCACCTGAGATTGACAATAAATCCTGTCAGAATTTTGCAGATCTAATGTACAATAAAAGCTGTAAAACTTTGCAAAGTCGCACCAGAAGTGCCCTAAAAGGCACTGCTGGGATTTAAACCCATGATCTCCTGTTTACTAGACAGGCGCATTAACCAATTAATCCACAGCACCACCTGAGATAGTCAATCAAATCTTCAAGAATGTGTAGATAGGATTGCCAATCAAATCCGTTTGTCTTAGCTGCCCTAAAAGGCAGTACTGGGATTTGAACCCAGGATCTCCTGTTTACTAGACAGGCGCTTTAACCAACTAAGCCACAGCACCACATGGAAGTCTCCTGTTGAAAAGATTAATTCTAAAACTTCCATGCACTGCGCTACTTTCCCGTCAAAAGCAACCACTGGGATTCGAACCCGGAATCTCCTGTAAACTAGACAAGCACTTAATGCAACTAACCCACACACCACCTGAGATTGACAATAAATCCTGTCAGAATTTTGCAGATCTAATGTACAATAAAAGCTGTAAAACTTTGCAAAGTCGCACCAGAAGTGCCCTAAAAGGCACTGCTGGGATTTAAACCCATGATCTCCTGTTTACTAGACAGGCGCATTAACCAATTAATCCACAGCACCACCTGAGATAGTCAATCAAATCTTCAAGAATGTGTAGATAGGATTGCCAATCAAATCCGTTTGTCTTAGCTGCCCTAAAAGGCAGTACTGGGATTTGAACCCAGGATCTCCTGTTTACTAGACAGGCGCTTTAACCAGCTAAGCCACAGCACCACTTGCAATACTTTTGTTGACTAAAACATACAAGCACTAAGCTACTTTCACCTCAAAAAGAACCACTGGGACTTCGATTGGTAGACAGTGGAATTTGTCTTTGCATACAGAGTTTGTTCTGCCCTACAAGGGGGAAATTGTTGATTTCGGTTGCACATTTGAGTTACAGGGAAATAAAGGGAGTTATTTGCTTTTATAAAAGCGTTATCATAATGATATGATAAATGGGTCCAAAAACTATTTGATAAAGTTGTTATGAAATACTTTTTGGTTCCATTTGCTTTTAACAAAATAAACCAAGTATTGTGAGTGTATATTACCTTTCTGTATTTGTATCTGAAGCAGCAAAACATACTTTGTATGATCGCATTCATTTCGTCTTAAAGTTCAGTTTGGAGAAGTATTTAATCTTGGATACAGTATATAATCCTCCATATTGGCAGAAACATTCATTTAATTCAATTTCATTACAAGAAATTAATTAAAAAATATTTTTTATCTGACAAAAAACACCCACAAACGCTGGCTTACTGTAATAAAAATGCCATGTTTGTTTAAATACAGTTAAAAAAAAAGACAAGAAAAAAAATGCTGGCTTCAGCTGGAGAGACCTGTGTCTGCTAGTTTGAGCACTCCCACTTCTCCCAGTGTGGCGAATCAGAGTACTGCTGATGCATTGAACTGCAAGTTGACAATATATCGCCCCCTACCTTGAGGCAGAGGTACTTGCTGCCTCAAGACCTACCTTTTCAACGTGGCAAAAAGCATGCGCCCCCTGGCACGCACACGCCCAATACACACTGTGTGTAGCCGTGGAGGCACCGCCTGTGTCTGGCTCACTTCTAATCTGCTGCATTGTTTTGATCAGGAAACATGGAATTTCCGCGATTTTGACCAGACAATAATCAAAATATACGGGAACCACACCAAAATCACAAAGAAAGCATGAACCAAAAGAGAAATATTAAAAATGTATTTTATTTTATTACTTTGTTTTGGAACATCTAATTATTAAGCCACCTGGTGGCAGGTGAGGCACTGCCTCACTTGCCTCCCCTGACAGCACATCACTGCACAGTACCATGTTTTATATTGTAGATAGACAATTAAATCTGTAAGGGGAAATTTGCTATGGAACACCCGAATAAGTTGCATTTATAGCACCACTTGCAATGCTTTTGTTGACTAGCTTAATTCTAAAATGTATAAGCCCTGAGCTACTTTCACCTAAAAAAGAACCACTGGAATTTGAACCCAGAATCTCCTGTATAATAGACAGGCACTTTAATCAACTAATCCACAGCACCAACTGAGATTGACAATCAAATCTGTAAGAAAATGCAATGTAACACCAAAAGTGGTATTTAAGCAGATTCACAGCTATTTGAAAGCAACACGGAAAGGCAAACATCTCCAAATACACACTGTGTGTAGCCATGGAGGCACCGCCTGTTTCTGCCTCACTTCTCATCTGCTGCATTGTTTTGATCAGGAAACATGGAATGTCCGCATTTATGCAGACTCACAGATATTCCAAAGCCACATGAAAAGGCACATTTAATATGTTTTTATATGTTTGATCGGTAGAGAGTGGAACTTGTCCTTGCATACCAATTAGTGCTGCCCAAAAGGAAATGTTGGGTTTCATACCCAGAATCTCGTGTTTACACAGTAGGTGCTTTAACCAGGTAAGTCTCAGCACCACTGGTGTAACTACTGAAACTGTACTCCTGTACCAAAGTTTGGTGTGGTTGGCCTGAGCCTACAGTTGAACTAGAATACCTAAGGCACTGCTGGGAATTGAACCCAGGATCTCCTGTTTACTAGACAGGTGCTTTAACCAACTAAGCCACAGCACCGCTTGCAACTTTTCTGTTGAATAGATCAATCCTAAAACTTTCACACACTGAGCTACTTTCGCCTCAGAAGGAACCACTGGGACTCTAACCCAGAATCTCCTGTATACTAGACAATCACTTTTACCAACAAAGCTTCAGCACCACGGGAGATTGATATTTCAAAATGTAAAACTTTGCAGATCTGATTGACAATCCAATCTGTAAAAACAATCAATGTAGCACCAGAAGTGGTATTTAAGCAGAGTCACAGCTATTTGAAAGCAACATGGAAAGGGAAAAATATCCAAATACTGCTAGTTCAACTGGCAGACAGTGGAATATGTCTTTGTGTACACAGTTTGTGCTACCTTACAAGGCACTGCTGGGATTTGAACGCAGGATCTCCTGTTTACTAAACAAGCGCTCTAAACAACTAAGCCACAGCACTGCTTATAAAGCTTCTGTTGACTAGATTAATTCTAAAACTTCCACGCATTGATCTACTTTCACCTCAAACGGAACCTCCGGGATTTGAACCTAGAATCTGATGTATACTTAACAGGCACTTTAACCAACTAAGTCTCAGCACTTGGCAATGTAGCACCAGAAGTGGTATTTAAGCAGATACACAGCTATTCAAAAGTAAGCAACCATCTCCAAATGTCATTATTTGATTAGTAGACAGTGGAGTTTGTCCTTGCATAGAGTTTATGCTGCCCTGAAATGTACTGCTGGGAGTAGAACCCAGGATCTCCTGTTTTCTTGACAGGCACTTTAATCAACTAAGCCACAGCACCACCTGAGATTGACTATCAAATCTGTAAAAATGTGCAATGTCGCAACAGAAGTGTTATTTAAGCAAATTAACAGCTATTCGAAAGCAACATGGAATGGGAAAATTCTCCAAATGTCATTAGTCGATTGGTAGACAGTGGGATTTGTGAGGAACTTCTCCTTGCATACTAATAGATAGATAGATAGATAGATAGTACTTTATTGATTCCTTCAGGAGAGTTCCTTCAGGAAAATTAAAATTCCAGCAGCAGTGTACAGAGTTGAGATCAATTTAAAGAAAAAAGTAAAAAGTAAAATAATGGGGGTTTAAAAGGAAACAAAATAGAGAAATATTACAAAAAGAATAAAAACAATGGGAATAACAATATAACAGTAAAATAAGATAATGAGGGAAGCCCAATAGGTACTGCTGGGATTTGAACCCAGGATCTCCTGTTTACTAAACAGGTACTTTAACCAGCTAAACCACAGCACCACTTGCTGGATTATGGTTGAATTTCTAGACTTTCACGCACTGAGCTGATTTGACTTCAAAAGGAACCACTGGGATTTGAACCAACAATCTCCTGTATACTCGACAGGCACTTTAACCAACTAACCCCAGCATCACCTGAGATTGACAACCAAAACTGTAAATATTTGCAGATCTGATTGACAATCAAATCTGTAAAAGTTTGCAATGTAGCACCAGAAGTGGTATTTAAGCAGATTCACAGCTATTAGAAAGCAATATGGAAAGGGAAAAATATCCAAGTTCGATTAGTAGACAGTGGGATTTGTCTCTGCATACAGAGTTTGTGGTGCCCTAAGAGGTACTGCTGGGATTTGAACCCAGGATCTCCTGTTTACTAGACAGGCGCTTTAACCAACTAAGCCACAGCACCATGTTTTATAATATAGATAAACAATTAAATCTGTAAAGGGAAATTTGCATTGGAACACCCGAATAAGTTGCATTCATGCAGACTCAGAGATATTCCAAAGCCACATTTACTATGTTTTTATATGTTTGATCGGTAGAGAGTGGAACTTGTCTTTGCATACCAATTAGTGCTGCCCAATAGGCAAAGCTGGGTTTCGGACCCAGGATTGCCTGTTTACTTGATAGGCGCTTTAACCAGCTAAGCCTCAGCACCACTTGTGCAACTATTGAAACTGTACTCCTGTGTCAATGCTCAGGAGTATGCTCAAAGATCAATATTTATGATACTGCTGGGATTTGAACCCATGATCTCCTGTTTACTAGACAGGCGCTTAAACCAACTAAGCCACAGCACCACTTGCGATATTTTTGTTGAATAGATTAATTCTAAAACTTCCACGCACTGAGCTACATTCTCCTCAAAAGGAACCACTGGGACTTGATCCCAGAATCTCCTGTATCCTAGACAGGCACTTTGACCAACTAAGCCTCAGCATCACCTGAGATTGACAATCAAAACTGTAAAAATGTGCAGATTTCATTGACAATCAAATCTGTAAATGGTTACAATGTAGCATTAGAAGTGGTATTTAAGCAGATTCACAGATATTCGATAGCAATCATGTCCAAATTTCATTAGTAGAGAGTGGAATTTGTCTTTGCTGATCTAAAAGGTACTGCTGGGATTTGAACCCAGGATCTCCTGATTACTAGTCAGGTGCTTTAATCAACTAAGCCACAGAACCACTCTCAAGCCTTCTCCTGAATAGATTAATTCTAAAACTTTCACCTCAAAAGGCACCTCTGGGATTTGAACCTAGAATCTGATGTATACTTAACAGGCACTTTAACCAACTAAGTCTCAACACCACCTGAGATTGACAATAACAAATGTAAAGATTTGCAGATCTTGATTGACAATCAAATCTGTAAAAAAGTGCAGATTTGATTGACAATCAAATCTGTAGCACCAGTAGAGTAATTTCAGCAGATTCCCAGGTATTTGAAAGGAACCATCTCCACATGTCATTAGTTCGATTACTAAACAGTGGGAGTTGTCTTTGCGTACAGTTTTTATTGCCCTAATAGGTACTGCTGGGATTTGAACCCAGGAATCTCCTGTTTACTAGACAGGCGCTTTAACCATCTAAGCCACAGCACCATGTTAGATGTTGTAAAAAGACAATTAAATCTGTAAGTGAAAATTTGCATTATAACCACTGAATAAGTTGCATTTATGCAGACTCACAGATATTCCAAAGCCACATGAAAAGGCACATTTAATATGTTTTTATATGTTTGATCGGTAGAGAGTGGAACTTGTCCTTGCATACCAATTAGTGCTGCCCAAAAGGCAATGCTGGGATTCGGACCCAAGATCGCATGTTTACCAGGCAGGTGCTTTAACCAACCAAGTCTCAGCACCACTCGTGCAACTAATGAAACTGTACTCCTGGGTACATTTTTGGTGTGGTTGGCCTGAGCCTGCAGTTGGACAAGAATATCTGTGATCCCAGCAGTGCTTTAAAAGGTACTGCTGGGATTTGAACCTAGGATCTCCTGTTTACTAGACAGGCGGTTTAACCAACTAAGCCACAGCACCACTTACATGTCAAACATTGAATAGATTAATTCTAAAACTTCCACGCACTGAGCTACTTTCACCTCAGGAGGAACCACTGGGATTTGAACCTCAAATCTCATGTATACTAAACAGTTACTCTAACCAACTGAGCCTCAGCACCACCTGAGATTGACAAAATTTGCACATCTTATTGACAATCAAATCCGTAAAACTTTGCAATGTAACACCAGAATCTGTATTTAAGCAGATTAATAGCTATTCGAACGGAAACAATCTGTCTTTGCATACAGAGTTTGTGCTGCCCTAAAAGGCACTGCTGGGATTTGAACCCAGGTGCTTCTGATTACTAGACAGGCACTTTAACCAACTCAGCAATTGCACCAATTCTAATGCCCGGGTCACATTTGATATGTTTTCAAAAATGTGATCGTTAGAGAGTGGAACTTGTCCTTGCATACCAATTCGTGCCACCCAAAAGACAATTCCGAGTTTTGGTCCTAGGATTCCATGTTTACCTGGCAGGTTCTTTAACCACTTGTGCAACTACTGAAACTGTATTCCTGTATCAAAGTGATTGCCTTGAGTCTGCAGTTGGATAAGAAAATCCAAAGTACTGCCGGGATTTGAACCCAAAATCTCCTATTTAAAAGACAGGAGCTTTAACCAGCTAAGCCACAGCGCCACTTGCAAGTTTTCTTTCGAATAGATTAATTCTAAAACTTTGACGGGATTAACTACTATCACCTCAAAATGAACCACTGGGATTTGAACCTATAATCTCATTTATTCGAGACAGGCACTTTAACCAACTAATCCTCAACACCACCTGAGATTGACAATCAAAATTGTATAACTTTGCAGATCTGATTGACAATCAAATCTGTAAAACAACGTTGCACCAGAAGTAGTATTTAAGCAGAGTCACAGATTTTCAAAATTAAGCAACCTCCTCCAAATGTCATTATTCAATTAGTAGACAGTGGATTTGTCTTTACATAGAGTTTATGCAGTCCTGAAAGGTACTGCTGGGAGTTGAACCTGAGATCCCCTGTTTACTAAACAGGCACTTCAACCAACTAAGCCACAGCACCACCTTAGACTGACACTCAAATGTGTAAAAAATTCCAGATTTGATTGACAATCAAATCTGTAAAAATGTGCACTGTAGTACCAGAAGTGGTATTTAAGCAGATTCACAGCTATTTGAAAGCAACATGGAAAGGGAAAAATCTCCAAATTCCATGACTTCGATTAGTAGACAGTAGGATTTGTCTTTGCAAAGTTTATGCTGCCCTAAAAGACACTGCTGGGATTTGAACCCAGGATCTCCTGTTTACAAGTCAGGTGCTTTAACCAACTAAGCCACAGATCCACTCTCAAGTCTTCTGTTGAATAGATTAATTCTAAAACTTTCACCTCAAAAGGAACCTCTGGGATTTGAACCTAGAATCTGATGTATACTTAACAGGCACTTTAACCAACTAAGTCTCAGCACCACCTGAGATTGACAGTAAAAAATGGAAAGATTTGCAGATCTTGATTGACGATCAAATCTGTAAAAAAGTGCAATGTAGCACCAGAAGTGGTATTTAAACAGATTTACAGCTATTCAATAGAAAGATGGAAAGGCAAACATCTCCAAATGTCGTTAGTTTAAGTGGTAGACAGTGGGATTCGTCTTTGCATACAGTTTGTGCTGCCCTAAAAGGTACTGCTGGGATTTGAACCCAGGATCTCCTGTTTACTAGACAGGCACTTTAACCATCTAAGCCACAGCACCGTGTTAAATGTTGTAAAAAGACAATTAAATCTGTAAGTGAAAATTTGCATTATAACCACTGAATAAGTTGCATTTATGCAGACTCACAGATATTCCAAAGCCACATGAAAAGGCACATTTAATATGTTTTTATATGTTTGATCGGTAGAGAGTGGAACTTGTCCTTGCATACCAATTAGTGCTGCCCAAAAGGCAATGCTGGGATTCGGACCCAAGATTGCATGTTTACCAGGCAGGTGCTTTAACAAACGAAGCCTCAGCATCACTTGTGCAACTAATGTAACTGTACTCCTGGGTAAATATTTGGTGTGGTTGGCCTGAGCCTGCAGTTGGACAAGAATATCTGTGAACCCAGCAGTGCTTTAAAAGGTACTGCTGGGATTTGAACCCAGGATCTCCTGTTTACTAGACAGGCGGTTTAACCAACTAAGCCACAGCACCACTTACATGTCAAACATTGAATAGATTAATTCTAAAACTTCCACGCACTGAGCTACTTTCACCTCAGGAGGAACCACTGGGATTTGAACCTCAAATCTCATGTATACTAAACAGTTACTCTAACCAACTGAGCCTCAGCACCACCTGAGATTGACCAAATTTGCACATCTTATTGACAATCAAATCCATAAAACTTTGCAATGTAACACCAGAATCTGTATTTAAGCAGATTAATAGCTATTCGAACGAAAACAATCTGTCTTTGCATACAGAGTTTGTGCTGCCCTAAAAGGTACTGCTGGGATTTGAACCCAGGTGCTTCTGATTACTAGACAGGTACTTTAACCAACTCAGCAATTGGACCAGTTCTAAATCCCGAGTCACATTTGATATGTTTTCAAAAATGTGATCGTTAGAGAGTGGAGCTTGTCCTTGCATACCAATTCGTGCCACCCAAAAGACAATTCTGAGTTTTGGTCCCAGGATTCCATGTTTACCTGGCAGGTTGTTTAACCACTTGTGCAACTACTGAAACTGTATTCCTGTATCAAAGTGATTGCCTTGAGTCTGCAGTTGGATAAGAATATCCAAAGTACTGCCGGGATTTGAACCCAAAATCTACTATTTAATAGACAGGCGCTTTAACCAGCTAAGCCACAGCGCCACTTGCAAGTTTTCTTTCGAATAGATTAATTCTAAAACTTCCACGGACTAAGCTACTTTCACCTCAAAATGAACCACTGGGATTTGAACCTATAATCTCATGTATTCTAGACAGGCACTTTAACCAACTAATCCTCAACACCACCTGAGATTGACAATCAAAACTGTATAACTTTGCAGATCTGATTGACAATCAAATCTGTAAAACAACGTTGCACCAGAAGTGGTATTTAAGCAGAGTCACAGATATTCGAAATTAAGCAACCTCCTCCAAATGTCATTATTCGATTAGTAGGCAGTGGATTTGTCTTTGCATAGAGTTTATGCAGTCCTGAAAGGTACTGCTGAAATTTGAACCTGAGATCTCCTGTTTACTAAACAGGCGCTTCAACCAACTAAGCCACAGACCCACCTGAGACCAACAATCAAATCTGTAAAAATGTGCAGATTTGATTGACAATCAAATCAAAAATGTGCACTGTAGTACCAGAAGTGGTATTTAAGCAGATTCACAGCTATTTGAAAGCAACATGGAAAGGGAAAAATCTCCAAATTCCATAACTTCGATTAGTAGACAGTAGGATTTGTGTTTGCAATGTTTGTGCTGCCCTAAAAGACACTGCTGGGATTTGAACCCAGGATCTCCTGTTTAAAAGTCAGGTGCTTTAACCAACTAAGCTACAGAACCACTCTCAAGTCTTCTGTTGAATAGATTAATTCTAAAACTTTCACCTCAAAAGGAACCTCTGGGATTTGAACCTAGAATCTGATGTATACTTAACAGGCACTTTAACCAACTAAGTCTCAGCACCACCTGAGATTGACAATAACAAATGTAAAGATTTGCAGATCTTGATTGACGATCAAATCTGTAAAAAAGTGCAACGTAGCACCAGAAGTGGGTCATTAAACAGATTTACAGCTATTCAATAGAAACATGGAAAGGCAAACATCTACAAATGTCGTTAGTTTAATTGGTAAACAGTGGGATTCGTCTTTGCATACAGTTTGTGCTGCCCTAAAAGGTACTGCTGGGATTTGAACCCAGGATCTCCTGTTTACTAGACAGGTACTTTAACCAACTAAGCCACAGCACCGTGTTAGATATTGTAAAAAGACAATTAAATCTGTAAGGGAAAATTTGCATTGGAACAACTGAATAAGTTGCATTTATGCAGACTCACAGATATTCCAAAGCCACATAAAAAGGCACATTTACTATGTTTTTATATGTTTGATCGGTAGAGAGTGGAACTTGTCCTTGCATACCAATTAGTGCTGCCCAAAGGGCAATGCTGGGATTCGGACCCAAGATTGCATGTTTACCAGGCAGGTGCTTTAACAAACGAAGTCTCAGCACCACTTGTGCAACTAATGAAACTGTACTCCTGGGTAAATATTTGGTGTGGTTGGCCTGAGTCTGCAGTTGGACAAGAATATCTGTGATCCCAGCAGTGCTTTAAAAGGTACTGCTGGGATTTGAACCCAGGATCTCCTGTTTACTAGACAGGCGCTTTAACCAACTAAGCCACAGCACCACTTACATGTCAAACATTGAATAGATTAATTCTAAAACTTCCACGCACTGAGTTACTTTCACCTCAGGAGGAACCACTGGGATTTGAACCTCGAATATCATGTATACTAAACAGTTACTCTAACCAACTGAGCCTCAGCACCACCTGAGATTGACAATCAAAACTGTATAAATTTGCAGATCTGATTGACAATCAAATCTGCCACACTTTGCAATGTGGTAGCAGAAGTTTTATTTAAGCAGATTCACAGCTTTTCGAAAGCAGCCATATCCAAATTTCATTAGTTCGATTAGTAGACAGTGGAATTTGTTTTGGCATACAGAGTTTGTGCTGCCCTAAAAGGTACTGCTGGGATTTGAACCTAGGATCTCCTGTTTACTAGACAGGCGCTTTAACCAACTAAGCCTCAGCACCGCTTGCAAGTCTTCTGTTGAATAGATTAATTCTAAAACTTCCACACACTGAGCTACTTTCACCTCACTTTAACCAACTAAGCCACATAATGACCAGATATCACCAATCACATCTGCAAAAACATGCAATGTAGCACCAGTAGTGTTATTTCAGCAGATTCTAAGTTATATTAAAGGAACCATCTCCAAAAGTCATTAGTTCGATCAGTAAACAGTGGGATTTGTCTTTGCGTACAGAGTTTCTGTTGCCCTAATAGGTACTGCTAGGATTTGAACCCAGGATCTCCTGTTTACTAGACAGGCGCTTTAACCATCTAAGCCACAGCACCGTTTTAAATGTTTTAAAAAGACAATTAAATCTGTAAGGAAAAATTTGCATTGGAACAACTGAATAAGTTGCATTTATGCAGACTCACAGATATTCCAAAGCCACATGAAAAGGCACATTTAATATGTTTTTATATGTTTGATCGGTAGAGAGTGGAACTTGTCCTTGCATACCAATTAGTGCTGCCCAAAAGGCAATGCTGGGATTCGGACCCAAGATCGCATGTTTACCAGGCAGGTGCTTTAACCAACTAAGCCTCAGCATCACTTGTGCAACTAATGTAACTGTACTCCTGGGTAAATATTTGGTGTGGTTGGCCTGAGCCTGCAGTTGGACAAGAATATCTGTGATCCCAGCAGTGCTTTAAAAGGTACTGCTGGGATTTGAACCCAGGATCTCCTGTTTACTAGACAGGAACTTTAACCAACTAAGCCACAGCACCGCTTGAAAGTCTTCTGTTGAATAGATTAATTCTAAAACTTCCACACACTGAGCTACTTTCACCTCAGGAGGAACCACTGGGATTTGAACCTCAAATCTCATGTATACTAAACAGTTACTCTAACCAACTGAGCCTCAGCACCACCTGAGATTGACCAAATTTGCACATCTTATTGACAATCAAATCCATAAAACTTTGCAATGTAACACCAGAATCTGTATTTAAGCAGATTAATAGCTATTCGAACGAAAACAATCTGTCTTTGCATACAGAGTTTGTGCTGCCCTTAAAGGAACTGCTGGGATTTGAACCCAGGTGCTTCTGATTACTAGACAGGCACTTTAACCAACTCAGCAATTGGACCAATTCTAATTCCCGAGTCACATTTGCTTCCGCCCGATTGTAGCTGAGATAGGCGCCAGCGCCCCCCGCGACCCCAAAAGGGAATAAGCGGTAGAAAATGGATGGATGGATGGAGTCACATTTGATATGTTTTCAAAAATGTGATCGTTAGAGAGTGGAACTTGTCCTTGCATACCAATTCGTGCCACCCAAAAGACAATTCTGAGTTTCGGTCCCAGGATTCCATGTTTACCTGGCAGGTTCTTTAACCACTTGTGCAACTACTGAAACTGTATTCCTGTATCAAAGTGATTGGCTTGAGTCTGCAGTTGGATAAGAATATCCAAAGTACTGCCAGGATTTGACAGTGGGATTCATCTTTGCATACAGTTTGTGCTGCCCTAAAAGGTACTGCTTGGATTTGAACCCAGACTCTCCTGTTTACTAGACAGGCGCTTTAACCAACTAAGCCATAGAATCACCTGAGACCACCAATCACAGCTGTAAAAATGTGCAGATTTGATTGACAATCAAATCTGTAAAAACATGTAATGCAGAACCAGTAGTGTTATTTCAGCAGATTAACAGGTACTCGAAAGGAACCATCTCCAAATGTCATTAGTTCGATTAGTAGACAGTGGGATTTGTCTCTGCATACAGAGTTTGTGGTGCCCTAAGAGGTACTGCTGGGATTTGAACCCAGGATCTCCTGTTTACTAGACAGGCGCTTTAACCAACTAAGCCACAGAACCATGTTTTACATTGCAGATAGACAATTAAATCTGTAAGGGGAAATAGGCATTGGAACACCCGAATAAGTAGCATTTATGCAGACTCACAGATATTCCAAAGCCACATGAAAAGGCACATTTAATATGTTTTTATAGCTTTGATCGGTAGAGAGTGGAACTTGTCCTTGCATACATATTAGTGCTCCCCAATAGGAAAAGCTGGGTTTTGGACCTAGGATATCATGTATATCAGGTAGGTGCTTTAACCACTTGTGCAACTACTGAAACTGTATTCCTGTATCAATGTAGTTAGCCTGAGCCTGCAGTTGGATAAGAATGTCCAAGATACTGCTGGGATTTGAACCCAGGATCTCCTGTTTACTAGACAAGCGCTTTAACAAATAAGCCACAGTTACACTTGCGACCTAGTTGTCGAATAGATTAGTTCCAAAACATCCACGGCTTTAGCTACTTTCACCTCAAGAGGAACCACTGGGATTGGAACCTCTAATCTCAAGTATACTAAAAATGCAATTTAACCAACTAATCTTCAGCACCACCTGAGAGTGACTATCAAAACTGTATGAATTTGCAGATCTGATTGACAATCAAATTTGTAAAACTTTGCAACGTAGCACCAGAAGTGGTATTTAAGCAGAGTTACGGATATTCGAAAGCAACATGGAAACGGAAATATCTCCAAATGTCATTATTTCAATTGGTAGACGGTGGAATTCGTCTTTGCATACAGTTTGTGCTAATTTATAAGACCCTGCTTGGATTTGAACCCAGGCTCTCCTGTTTATTAGACAGGCGCTTTAACCAACTAAGCCACAGAATCACCTGAGGTGGCCAATCATATCTGTAAAAATGTGCAGAATTGATTGACAATTAAATCTGTAAAAACATGTGCAATGTTGCACAAGTGTTGTTATTTCAGCAGATTAACAGGTATTCGAAAGGAACCATCTCCAAATGTCATTAGTACGATTTGTAGAGCGTAGGGATTTTCCTTTGCGTACAGAGTTTGTGTTGCCCTAAAACGTACTGCTGGAATTTGAACCCAGGATTTCCTGTTTACTAGACAGGCGCTTTAGCCAACTAAGCCTCAGCACCATGTTTTAATTTTAAAAAGACAATCAAATCTGTAAGGGGAAATTTGCATTGGAACAATCCAATACGTAGCATTTATGCAGACTCACAGATATTCCAAAACCACATGAAAAGGCACATTTAATATATTTTTATAAGTTTGATCGGTAGAGAGTGGAACCCAGCCTTGTGCTGCCCAAAAGTCTATGCTGGGTTTCGGAACCAGGATTGCATGTTTACCAGGCAGGTGCTTTAAACAACTAACCCTCAGCACCACTTGTGCAACTACTGAAACTGTACTCCTGTGTCAATGTTAGGTGTGGTTGGCCTGAGCCTGCAGTTGGAAAAGATTAACTAAGGCACTGCTGGGATTTGAACCCAGGATCTCCTGTTTACTAGACAGGCGCTTTTACCAACTAAGCCACAGCACCACTTGAAGTGAGTTTGTTGACTAGATTCATTCTAAAACTTACAAGCACTGAGCTACTTCCACCTCAAAAGGAACCACTGGGATTTGAACCCAGATTCTCCTGTATACTAGACAGGCACTTTAACCAAGTAATCCACAGCGACACCTGAGATTGCCAATCCATTCTGTAAAAATGTGCAATGTAGCAGCAGAAGTGTTATTTAAGCAGATTCACAGCTATTCAAAAGCAACCATCTCCAAATTTCATTAGTTCGATTAGTAGACAGTGGAACTTGTCCTTAAATACCAATTAGTGATGGCCAATAGGAAAAGCTGGGTTTACCAGTCAGGTGCTTCAACCAAGTAAGCCTCAGCACCACTTGTGCAACTACTGAAACTGTACTCCTGTGTCAATATTCGGAATGGTTGGCCTGAACCTGCAGTTGGACAAGAACATGCCAAAAGGCACTGCTGGGATTTGAACCCAGGATCTCCTGTTTACTAGACAGGCACTTTAACCAACTAAGCCACAGCGCCACTTGAAAGGCTCCTTTTGAATAGATTAATTCTAAAACTTCCAATCACTGAGCTACTTTAACCTCAAAAAAGGCACTAGCATCTCCCCTTTACAAGACAGGCACTTTAACCAACTAAGCAACAGAAACCCCTAAAGGTTGAAAATCAAATTCTTAAAGATTTGCAGATTTGATTGACAATCAAAGCTATGAAAATATGCAACGCAGCACCAGAAGTGGTATTTAAGCAAATTCACAGCTATTCAAAAGTAACATGGAAAGGTAAAAATCTTCAAGTATCATTAATTTGATTTGTGAACAGTGGGATTTGTCTTTGCGTACACAGTTTGTGCTGCCCTACAAGGCACTGCTGGGATTTGAACCCAGGACCTCCTGTTAACTTGACAGGTGCTTTAACCAACTAAGCCACAGCACCACATTAAAAAGTGTAGATAGACAATTAAATTTGTAAGGGGATATTTGCATTGGAACACCTGAATAAGTTACAGATGTTCCAAACCCACATGAAAAGGCACATTTAATATGTTTTTTATAAGTTTGATCGGTAGAGAGTGGAAGTTGTCCTTGCATACCAATTAGTGCTGCTCAATAGGAAATGCTGGGTTTTGGACCCAGAATTTTCTGTTTATTGGACAGGTGCTTTAACCAACTAAGTCTCAGCACCACTTGTGCAACTAATGAAACTGTACTACTGGGTACATTTTTGGTGTGGTTGGCCTGAGACTGCAGTTGGACAAGAATATCTGTGATCCCAGCAGTGCTTTAAAAGGTACTGCTGGGATTTGAACCCAGAATCTCCTGTTTACTAGACAGGCTCTTTGCCCAACTAAGCCACAGCACTGCTTATAAGCGAAATGTTGAACAGATTAATTCTAAAACTTCCATACACTGAGCTACTTTCACCTCACTTTAACCAACTAAGCCACATAATCACCAGAGACCACCAATCACATCTGCAAAAATAAACAGATTTGATTGACAATCAAATCTGTAAAAACGTGCAATGTAGCACCAGTAGAGTAATTTCAGCAGATTCCAAGGTATTCGAAAGGAACATCTCCACATGTCATTAGTTCGATTACTAAACAGTGGGAGTTGTCTTTGCGTAAAGAGTTTTTGTTGCCCTAATAGGTACTGCTGGGATTTGAACCTAGGATCTCCTGTTTACTAGACAGGCGCTTTAACCAACTAAGCCACAGCACCGTGATAAATGTTGTAAAAAGACAATTAAATCTGTAAGGGAACATTTGCATTGGAACAACTGAATAAGTTGCATTTATGCAGACTCACAGATATTCCAAAGCCACATGAAAAGGCACATTTAATATGTTTTATATGTTTGATCGGTAGAGAGTGGAACTTGTCCTTGCATACCAATTAGTGCTGCCCAAAAGGCAATGCTGGGATTCGGACCCAAGATTGCATGTTTACCAGGCAGGTGCTTTAACCAACTAATCATCAGCACCACTTATGTAACTGTACTCCTGGGTAAATTTTTAGTGTGGTTGGCCTGAGCCTGCAGTTGGACAAGAATATCTGTGATCCCAGCAGTGCTTTAAAAGGTACTGCTGGGATTTGAACCCAGGATCTCCTGTTTACTAGACAGGCGCTTTAACCAACTAAGCCACAGAACCATGTTAAATGTTGTAAAAAGACAATTAAATCTGTAAGGGAAAATTTGCATTATAACCACTGAATAAGTTGCATTTATGCAGACTCACAGATATTCCAAAGCCACATAAAAAGGCACATTTACTATGTTTTTATATGTTTGATCGGTAGAGAGTGGAACTTGTCCTTGCATACCAATTAGTGCTGCCCAAAAGGCAATGCTGGGATTCGGACCCAAGATCGCATGTTTACCAGGCAGGTGCTTTAACCAACCAAGCCTCAGCATCACTTGTGCAACTAATGTAACTGTACTCCTGGGTAAATATTTGGTGTGGTTGGCCTGAGCCTGCAGTTGGACAAGAATATCTGTGATCCCAGCAGTGCTTTAAAAGGTACTGCTGGGATTTGAACCCAGGATCTCCTGTTTACTAGACAGGCGCTTTAACCAACTAAGCCACAGCACCGCTTACAAGTCAGCTGTTGAATAGATTAATTCTAAAACTTCCACGGACTAAGCTACTTTCACCTCAAAAGGAACCACTGGGATTTGAACCTATAATCTCATGTATACTAGACAGGCACTTTAATCAACTAATCCTCAGCACCACCTGAGATTGACAATCAAAACTGTATAAATGTGCAGATCTGATTGACAATCAAATCTGTAAAACTTTGCAATGTAGCACCAGAAGTGGTATTTAAGCAGAGTCACAGATATTTGAAAGCAACATGGAAAGGGAAATATCTCCAAATGTCATTAGTTCAATTGGTAGACATTGGGATTCGTCTTTGCATACAGTTTGTGCTGCCCTAAAGTTCACTGCTTGGATTTGAACCCAGGCTCTCCTTTTTATTATTCAGGCGCTTTAAACAACTAAGCCACAGCATCGCTTAAAGTCACCAATCACATCTGTAAAAATGTGCAGATTGGATTGACAATCAAATCTGTAAAAACATGCAATGTAGCACCAGTAGTGTTATTTCAGCAGATTCCCAGGTACTCGAAAGGAACCATCTCCAAATGTCATTAGTTCGATTAGTAGACAGAGGGACTTTTTTTTGCGTACAGTTTGTGCTGCTCTAAAAGGCACTGCTGGGATTTGAACCCAGGATTTCCTGTTTACTAGACAGGCGCTTTAACCAACTAAGCCACAGCACCATGTTAAATATTTTAAAAAGACAATTAAATCTCTAAGGGGAAATTTGCATTGGAACAATCGAATAAGTTGCATTCATGCAGACACACAGATATTCCAAAGCCACATGAAAAGCCACATTTAATATGTTTTTATAGGTTTGATCGGTAGAGAGTGGAACTTGTCCTTGCATACCAATTAGTGCTGCGTTTCGGACCCAGGATTGCGTGTTTACCTGGCAGGTAGTTTAACCAACTAACCCTCAGCACCACTTGTGCAACTACTGAAACTGTACTCCTGTGTCAAAGTTCGATGTGGTTGGGCTGAGCCTGCAGTGGCAAAAGATTAACTAAGGCACTGCTGGGATTTGAACCCAGGATCTCCTGTTTACTAGACAGGCGCTTTAACCAACTAAGCCACAGCACCACATGCAAGTCTCCTGTTGAAAAGATTAATTCTAAAACTTACAAGCACTGAGCTACTTTCACATCAAAATGAACCACTGGGATTTGAACCCAGAATCTCCTGTATACTAGAGAGGCAATTTAACCAACTAAGCCTCAGCATCACCTGAGATTGCCAATCAAAACTGTAAAAATTTGCTGATCTGATCGACAATCAATTCTGTAAACTTTGCAATGTAGCACCAAAAGTGGTATTTAAGCAGATTTACAGCTATTCGATAGGTAAAAATCTAAAAATCTAATTAGTTGGTTTGGTAGACAGTGGGGTCTGTCTTTGTATACAGTTTGAGCTTCACAGTAAGGCACTGCTGGGATTTGAACCCAGGATCTCCTGTTTACAAGACATGCGCTTTAACCAACTAAGCCACAGCACCACTGATGTATACTTTAGAGGAGCCAGCCATGCAAAGTTGAAAAAGGTTGTGACGTACATAGATTCAATCACAAGTTTTTTCTCCAGCAGGACGCGACTTTACAGCCACGTCAGTATCCTTCGTCCCTCCTTCTCCCGGCCGCTTACTGTTAAAGACAGCAGATGATTAGATTAACATGTAGCACCTGTGAAATCTAATCACCTGGTGTCAGCTGTGTCTCGCCGTCAGCCCATGCCCCGCCTCCTATCTGACGGTGCTCGTCCTCAGCGCCATAGACAGAGGCGGTGACCTTTGCTCCTGCAGGCGCGCTGGCCACACCTCTTTCCACAGATATTATTATTAAATACAATTAAAATCAATAGTAAGTTTGCTAATTAGCGACCGAGTGTCCCTTTGGGACAGAGGACCCTATTGTATTTCTAAGGTTTTATTTTTATTATTATACCGCCGCCTCTTTGAGTTGTAATTTGACCCCCTTAACATGCTTCAAAATTAAATTTTTCAAACACATCAGGACTGGCAAAATTTGCCATCTAATAAAAAAAAAAAACCTCAAAATTGCGCTCTAGTGCCCCCTAGGAAAAAACACAGACAAAACTGCTTGTAACTACCGTTAGGAATGTCGCAGAGACTAGAAAAAAAAAAAAACTCTTTTTTTGTAGTCTGACTTAGACCTACATTTCATAAAATAACCTCCTTAGCAAAAATCAACAGGAAGTTGGCAAACACCCCTTCAAAACAAAAGTTTTTTTTAAAATATAATTTTTGCCTCTTCGAGCTGTAATTTGACCCCTTTCAAAATGCTTTAAAACTCACCAAACTGAACACACACATCAGGACTGGCGAAAATTGCGATCTAATAAAAAAACAAACTCCAAAACTTAAAATTGCGCTCTAACGCCCCCTAGGAATAAAACACAGACAACACTGCTCCTAGGAAGAAAACACAGACAAAACTGCTTGTAACTTCCGGTAGGAATGTCGTAGAGACATGAAACAAAACCACTATGTAGGTCTCACTTAGACCTACGTTTTATTAATTGACATCCTTTAGCAAAAATCAACAGGAAGTTGGCAATTATCCCTTCAAAACAAAAGTTTTGTAAAAACCTGTCACCTTTTTTCAAACACTATCTCCTCTGAGCGCGTTTGTTGTGTCGGCTTCAAACTCGCACAGGAAAGAGATCGAACCCTTCTGATTAAAAGTTGCGCAAAGAGTTTTTCTAACTGCTCCGGTTTTGATTTTACGAGCCTTCAAAGAACTGCTGCGCTGATGCCGTCTCAAGATGGCCGCTTAAAAGCAGGAAGCACCAGCGTGACCACACAATGCAGAGAAGGTAGGTAATGTGCGGGTAAAAATATGTTGACTGGGTGAAAGAAGGAAGCACCAGTTTGACTCCATGATACAGAGAAGGTAGGTAAAGTGCAGGTAAAGATATGTTGTCTGGGGGATGGCAGGAAGCACCAGCATGTATGGGTGAAAGAAAGAAGCACCAGTGTGACCCCAGGATGCAGGGAAGGTAGGTAATGTGCAGGTAAAGATATGTGGAATGGGTAAAGGCAGGAAACACCAGCAAAAGTCGGTCCCGTCCATCGCTGCTTGCAGCTTTTATTTAGTATTTATATTTGAATGCGCCCAAGCTCCTCCGTATTGGAAAATCTCCTAAGAATGTGCTTTATAGGAAAATGTTCAAACAAACTAACACTGTTGTGTGTTCCATCCCAGCGTGTGTGAGAGTGGTCACTGGAAGTGCACCGAGGACAACTGTCCCGGGAGCTGCTCCCTGGAGGGCGGGGCCCACATCAGCACCTTTGATGGCAAAGTGTACACCTTCCACGGGGACTGCACCTATGTCTTGGCCAAGGTAGCGTTAGCACACAGGAGGGAGCGGCACGGAGGACCAGTGTGACCCGAACTTGTGCACTTTTTACAGCAGAGCAACGGGTCCTTGTACACGGTGCTGGTGGACCTCGCCCAGTGTGGTCTGACTGACAGCCAAACCTGCCTCAGGGCAGTGACGCTGGCCTTGAACAGCAAGTCTCTGGTACGTTTCTCCCAGCGGCCATCACCTGTCGCTGTACCCGTTGCCATGCCGACGAACACACCTTGACTCTTGATGCTTTCTGCCGGTGGACAGGTGGTTAAAATTCATGCTTCTGGACAAGTTTTTGTCAACCACATCCTGTCTCAGCTGCCTCTCTTCACATGTGAGTTGGCACAAATACTCAAATACTTTGTGGAGTTCAGTCAAAAAGTCTAATACTTTGTGGGCTTCACTCTAATACTGTAATACACATCTGACACTTCATTTTACATCTGCCACTTCATTTTACCTGACCTGCCACTTGGATTTACTCGGTCTGCCAATTTATTTTATATGGCCTGTCGTATCATTTTACATCGCCTTCCACAGCATTTTTACATGGCCTGCCATTTTGATTTATGCGGCCTACCACTTTATTTTATATGGCCTGTCGTACCAATTGAAATGGACTGCCACATTTTACATGACCAGCCACTTTATTTTACAGGACCTGACACTCTTTTTTTTTACATGACCTGCCACTTTGATTTACATGGCCTTCCACATCATTGTACATCCAATCCAATCCAATCCACTTTATTTATATAGCACATTTATCCATCCATCCATCCATCCATTTTCTACCGCTTATTCCCTTTTCGGGGTCGCGGGGGGCGCTGGCGCCTATCTCAGCTACAATCGGGCGGAAGGCGGGGTACACCCTGGAGAAGTCGCCACCTCATCGCAGATAGCACATTTAAACAACAATAACATTTCCAAAGTGCTGCACAGCCATATTAAAAACAATATTAAACAAAACAATATTATGCTCCACCAATGACTGAATAACAACAAAAAATAAATAAATATAAAACCAATATTAAAATAATATATATAAAAACAAATATGATTAAAAATAATTTTAAAGGGTAAAATCAATTAAAACAGTAAAATAGAAATCAAAGTGTATAAAAAACACAGAGGACCACACAACTCACGTAGTGTTAAAAGCCAAAGAATAAAAGTGACCTGCCACATCATTTTATATGACCTGCCACTTAATTTTACATGACCTGCCACATCATTTTGCATTACCTCCTACTTTATTTTACATGACCTGCCACATCATTTACATGACCTGCCCCTTTAATTTACGTGACCTGCCACTTTGATTTACATGACCTGTCACTTTGATTTACATGGCCCGCCACTTTATTTTAAATGATCTATTGTATAATTTCAATAGCCTGCCATATCATTTTATATGTTCTGCCACTTTATTTTACATGTCCTACCATTTATTTTATATGATCTGCCACTTTGATTTACATGGCCTGTCACTTTATTTTATATGGCCGGCCGTATCATTTTACATGGCCTGCCACTTCATTTTAAGTTACCTGCCACTTTATTTTGCATGACCTGCCATTTTATTTGATATGACCTGCCACTTGATTTTACAAGACCTGCCACATCATTTTAGAGGACCTGTCATTTTTTTTTACATGACCCTCCTCATTATTTTACGTGACCTGCCACTTTGTTTTACATAATCTCCTACGTCATTTTACATCATTTCCCACATCATTTTGCATAACCTCCCACTTTATTTTACATGACCTGCCACATAGTTGTACATACGTTGTACATAACCTGCCAATTTATTTGACATGGCCTGACACTTTGTTGTACATGACTTTGTTGTCTTATTTGTATTAAACCTTATTAAATATTTGGGAAGAATTTTATTCAACAAAACCAGTTTTATTTTAAGTAATATAGAATTGTATCACCGCTGTTTATCTCATTTATGGAGGAATGTAGGTAATCATAGAACATACAAAAATATTGATTTTGAGTCAATAATCCTTTTGAATCAAGAATCCATTCTCAATTGAATCGTTACCCCCATGAATCGAGTCAAATGGAATTGTGTGGTGCCCAAAGATCCAAGGTACCAAGGTACCCATCCCTACATACAACTGTAATTCCTCCCTCTGGTAATACCATCTCCTACCACAAGGGGCATTGCCAACACAGTTTAATTGTATGATTAATATATTTTCTTCAAAATTTCAAGAAATTTGTGTGCTGTTTTCGTGCCACAGCCGAGATTAGCATCTTCCAGCCGTCTTCCTTCTACATCTTCATCAGCACCAAGCTTGGCCTGAAGCTGGTGGTCCAACTGACCCCGCTAATGCAGGTCTTCCTGTCAGCCCCCACCTCATTGAAAGGAAGCACCTCAGGTAAATTGGAAACATGTTACACAATTTTTTTTAAATAGTTTTCAGCAGCGAGTGTTTATCTGTGTGTGTTTTCTTGTATTTCTAACTTTCTTGAGACATCAAGAAGGAAAAGTATCTTCCATATGAGGACCGGTGAACAAGTTATGACCAAAATCATGGTCCCAATACAGAAAACCATTGCATCTAATAGAAAATGTCTAATTTGCACCCCTGGTAGTGAAATATATTTAAATTAGGGTGATCCCAAAAAGGAGGGATTTTTCAAATGTATTCTGTTGCAAGTCTTGTGTATTCTTTGTAAATATTCAGTCCAGCCTTGGACTGAATATTTTTTTACTCACTCTCCCCCTCAAGAAGGTAATAAATACAAGAATGTGTGTGTGTGTGTGTGTGTGTGTGTTTGTGTGTGTGTGTGTGTAGGATTGTGTGGCAACTTCAACAACATCATGAGCGACGACTTCCGCGTGATAAGCGGTCTAGTAGAGGGCACAGCTGCCGCCTTCGCCAACACATGGAAAACCAGAGCCGGCTGCCCGGACTTCAACACGCGCTTCGGACACCCCTGCAGTCACGGCATCAGCAAAGGTCCACCAAGCGCGCACGCCAGCTGATGCAAATTTTCTAAAACCTCAATGTTTGTTGCTTCTCAGAGAGCTACGCTCAGTACTGGTGCTCCAAGCTCACTGATCCCAGCTCAGCCTTCGCCACCTGCCACTCGGTCGTCAGCCCCGACGCCTTCAAAGACGTGAGTTTTACAGTACATCTTTAAGCCGCTTTCTGACAGTCGCTTCGGGATGCGCCGTTTTGTGGGCGATCTTATTTACGTGGCTCACCTTCGACAGCGTCTTCTCTCCGTCATCTTTGTTGTAGCGGTGTAGCGTGCAAGGACGGGAGTGGAATACTTGTCTAAGGGTAGCGTTAACAGTTTTAATGACATTCAGACTTTACTTCAATCAGTAAAAAACTACTCTGTGGCCTAGTGGTTAGAGTGTCCAACCTGAGATCGGTAGGTTGTGAGTTCAAACCCTGGCCGAGTCATACCAAAGACTATAAAAAAATGGGACCTATTACCTCCCTGCTTGGCACTCAGCATCAAGGGTTGGAATTGGGGGTTAAATCACCATAAATGATTCCCGGGCGCGGCACCGCAGCTGCCCACTACTTCCCTCACGTCCCAGGGGGTGATCAAGGGTGATGGGTCAAATGCAGAGAATAATTTTGCCACACCAAGAGTGTGTGTGACAATCTTTGGTACTTTAACTTTTAACTTTAACTTTAAAGGAGCAGCATCTCCTCATCTGTGGCTCACTAGTGCAATAACGGCGAACATGTGTCCCGTGAAAAACTGTCCGACCACAACTGTTTAATAACTAAAGTTCCTTGGGTGAATAATGTAAACTCACTACACCGGTATGTTTTAGCGCTTTCATGGCGAGTTTACTGACAGATATAAGTAAGAACTTTACATTACTTTATATTAGAAATGGCAAAAGCGGAGGATGAGTGTCCCATAACAAGAAGATAGAGAAAAAGAAGAAGCTGCTCGTCACGGACTGCAAAGGCGGATGCGCGCACATTTTCAGGACTTATGCAGATCCCAAATACACATCAGCAGATACCAGAAAGTAACAAAAGTTGCTTTTGCACAATATTGCGAAACAAAATGCCAGATAAAATATCTTACCTTATACACACACCATAATAATGATGATGATCGCAACTTCCAAAGCCCCCTGCCTCGCTTTGAAGGCAGGGGGCTTTGGGACGGCGTGGCGAAGTTGGTAGAGTGGCTGTGGGCTATTGATTCAATCCCCACCTTCTACCATCCTAGTCAGGTCCGTTGTGTCCTTGGTAGGGGTGTAATGGTACACAAAAATTTCGGTTCGGTACGCACCTCGGTTTAGAGGTCATGGTTCGGTTCATTTTCGGTACAGTAAGAAAACAAAATATAAATTTTTGGGGTATTTATTTACCAAATTTGTAAACAATGGCTTTATTCTTTAAACATTGGGAACACTATAATAATTCCGCCCACTCTAATCCACATTAAACTGCCTAAAGTTGTTGCTTTGATTAAATAAAATGAAAAAAACTTTCTTCTACATATAAAAAGTCCAACATTAAACAGTTTGCATTGAAATTGTTTGTCAACTCATCATGCTTAATTTATTACAGCATTTGGGAAGCCTGTAGTTGACTTTTATTATGTAATTTTTGTATTTTTATCAACATGTGATAGCAGGGACCCTGCTATTCAAAACTAGGCTGCTGAATTACTAATGATTAATGTAACTATTGCTGACAAAATAGTACGATTGCAATAGGAGAGACTATTCATCCCTAAACACAATGGAGTTCAATGAAATAACAGACAGACAGGGCTTTGCTGCCCCTAAAACACGCACACGCACGCACACACGCTCACACTCACACACACACACACGCGCACACTCACTCACACTCACTCACTCACTCACACACACACACGCTCACACACTCACAAACAGCAAAATGAGCTAACGTTACGCTAAAAGCTAATTAGCCCTCACCTCAAACCTATGCTGTGAGCTAGCTGAGCTGCAGTTTAAGTGTCTAGAAGGTCAACGGGCTCATAGTGATGTTTGTAATAGTTGTGACTGGGAAGTGTGTAGTATAATTTGGGTCGAGTGCGCTGCTCCCCTGCTAAAGGAATATCTCTGCTCGACGCTAAAGCATTGACTACATCGCTCTGAAGTCTGAATACGCACTGCTGATTGGCTTTGTATGTAACCAATCAGATGGTAGGGTGGGTGGGACAATGCTTGCTGCTGAGACAGAGGCAGAAAGCAGAGCAGCTTGTGAACACTTCTGCTTCCAAACTCGTTCGGTATGCCTGCGTGCCGAACCGAAACCCCCGTACCGAAACGGTTCAATACAAATACACGTACCGTTACACCCCTAGTCCTTGGGCAAGACACTTCACCCTTGCTCCTGATGGGTCCTGGTGAGCCATGGCATGGCAGCTCCCTCCATCAGTGTGTGAATGTGTGTGTGAATGGGCGAATGTGGAAATACTGTCAAAGCGCTTTGGGCTCCTTAAAAAGGGGTAGAAAAGCACTATACAAGTACAACCCATTTACCATTTACCATTTACTAACCATATCTGATGACGATGGCGTGTCCTTTGCAGAACTGCGTGTATGACACCTGCAACTGTGATGACACCGAGCAGTGCATGTGTGCCGCCGTGTCCGCCTACGTGTACGCCTGCTCAGAGGCCGGGATCCAGATCAGCGAGTGGAGGACCACCGCATGTGGTCAGTCTATGTCACTGACTACAAGCGACTTTCTGGTATAAACGCCATTTTCACCCACTCAAAATCTCCTCCTATCTACAAAACCAGGACGGTTCTCGTCATGTCCGGCGGGCACGGTGTACCGATACAACATGACCAGCTGCGCCCGCACCTGCCGCTCCCGCAGCCAGCCGGACTACTCGTGCCAGGCCGGCTTCACGGCGGTGGACGGCTGCGGCTGCGCAGAAGGAAGCTACATGGACGAGCAAGGACAGTGCGTGTCCGCCGACGCCTGTCCCTGTTACGTCGAAGACGGCGTCATTCCGCACGGCCAAGCGATCATCAGCGAAGGATGTACATGGTATAAACATCTTCAAAATTGCAGTAGCTATCTCGTTCTTAAAGAGCAGAAACATTTTAATAGGTAAAAAAATCTTGTCTTTTTTGTCTCAGCATCTGCAGACATGGCGAACTCAGCTGCCCTGGAGGATTGCCCACACTGTGTACGTTTCTGTTTGCCAGTTCTTGTTACTACAGTGAAACCTCGATTTACAAACTTAGTTGGTTTTTGAATCGGGTGCGTAAAAATAGGAAAGTTGATTGAAGTAAATTTCTCCACAAGAAACAACATAAATATTAGGGGTGGGGGAAAAAATCAATTTGAATTTGAATCGCGATTCTCACGTTGTGCGATTCAGAATCGATTCTCTTTTTTTTTAAATCGATTTTTATTTTTATTTTTTAATCAATCCAACAAAAAAATACACATCAATACCATAACATTGCAATCCAATTCCAAAACCAAACCTGACCCAGCAACACTTAGAACTGCAATAAACAGAGCAATCGAGAGGAGACACAAAAACGACACAGAACAAACCAAAAGTAGTGAAACAAAAAGGAATACTATCAATAAAAGTATCAATATTAGTTATAATTTCAGCACAGCAGTGATTAAAAATCCCTCATTGACATTATCATTAGACATTTATAAAAATAATAAAAAAGAACAATATCAATCAATCAATGTTTACTTATATAGCCCTAAATCACTAGTGTCTCAAAGGGCTGCACAAACCACTACGACATCCTCGGTAGGCCCACATAAGGGCAAGGAAAACTCACACCCAGTGGGACATCGGTGACAATGATGACTATGAGAACCTTGGAGAGGAGGAAAGCCATGGATGTCGAGCGGGTCTAACATGATACTGTGAAAGTTCAATCCATAATGGATCCAACACAGTCGCAAGAGTCCAGTCCAAAGCGGATCCAACACAGCAGCGAGAGTCCCGTTCACAGCGGAGCCAGCAGGAAACCATCCCAAGCGGAGGCGGATCAGCAGCGCAGAGATGTCCCCAGCCGATACACAGGCAAGCAGTCCATGGCCACCGGATCGGACCGGACCCCCTCCACAAGGGAGAGTGGGACGTAGGAGAAAAAGAAAAGAAACGGCAGATCAACTGGTCTAAAAAGGAGTCTATTTAAAGGCTAGAGTATACAAATGAGTTTTAAGGTGTGACAATAGTGTCACAGTGGCTTACACTTGCATCGCATCTCATAAGCTTGACAACACACTGTGTCCAATGTTTTCACAAGATAAAATAAGTCATATTTTTGGTTCGTTTAATAGATAAAACAAATTTAGGAAGTGTTTTATATTTAGGAAAAAAAATAATAATACAATTTTTTTTTTATATATATATATATATATATATGTATATATATGACGTATTTTGTATGAAAATAATCCATCCATCTTCCTCCGCTTCTCCAAGGTAAATTCTAGAATTGTTGTTTTTATAATGTATTACAAAGTTATTTTTTTGTTGAAAAAAACAAAACTGGAAGCTCAGTTGCCAGAATTTTACGGACTATTGTCATTTTTACAGCGCACTTTTGAAATCATATGTCAAGCTGATCTTCAAGTACTTATTTTTATTTAAAAATGTATAATGGGACCAGCGGTAGAAAAATGGATGGATGGATACAACATTTTGTTGCATGATTAGATAATATTAAATTTTAACTATATGTACCGGTATATTAATATAAACATTTAGTTCATGTAATTTTTGAATGTGAAAATGAAAAGAACAAATATTTAGTTAGAGTGTATTAGTACCATTTCGCGGGCCATATAAAATGATGTGGCGGGCCAGATCTGGCCCCCGGGCCTTGGATTATACACCTGTATTTTACACTGTGTAGTTTGAATGCAGTCACGTGACTGCCAGGTCCCCGTTTGATTGGTGTAAAGGAGTCAAAGGTCACTCGCGCTTACATTGATTTGGTGAAAGAGAGTTTGGAGAAACCACTACAGGACAGACAAATGCTGGAAGGAGTCTCTCTAACAGGCAAAATTAATGTATATTTGCAAGTATTATATAATAGATTATTCATATATATATTGATGATATAAACAAATGTAGCGATTGGAATGAAACTACCGTATTTTTCGGATTATAAATCGCTCCAGAGTATACGTTGCACCGGCCGAAAATGCATAATAAAGAAGGAAAAAAACATATATAAATCGCACTGGAGTATAAGTCGCTTTTTTGGGTGAAATTTATTTGATAAAATCCAACACCAAGAATAGACATTTGTAAGACAATTTAAAATAAATAAAGAATAGTGAACAACAGTCTGAATAAGTGTAGGTTATATGACGCATAAACAACCAACTGAGAAGGTGCCTGGTATGTTAACGTTGTTTGTTACTTAACACGCCGCTTACACTGAACGATTTTTCGGAGTGTTTTTAATTTTATTTATTTATTTTTATTTTTTTAATGTTGAAAAGTTGACGCTAACATCGAACTGATTGATTGAAACTTTCATTAGTAGATTGTGCAGTACAGTGCATATTCTGTACAATTGACCACTAAATGGTAACACCTCAATACATTTTTCAACTTGTTTAAGTCGGGGTCCACGTAAGGCCTAATAAGTGTACGTTTCGCCGTGAATTCTCACTCTATCCGTTCAAATAAGCTACGTTCACATTGCTGGATGTCCAATTCGGATTTTTTTTTGTCAAATCCGATCTTTTAAGTGGCTGTTCACATTACAAAAAAAAAAGATTTCTAATGGGAACGCAATCTGAACCACATGCAGACATGACATCATGATTTGGCATGCACTGCAGTATTTAACGTATTTTCCAGCCCATAGGGCGCACCGGATTATAAAACGCACTACTGACGAGGGGGTCTAGTCAGGTTTATTTTCATACATGAAATAAACCACACTGGATTATAGGGTGCATCATAGGGGTTATATATATATATATATATATATATATATATATATATATATATATATATATATATTGTATTTTTTTTTTCTCAATTGAAATAACATGTACCGTATTTTTCAGATTATGAATTGCTCCGGAGTATAAGTCGCACCGGCCGAAAATGCATAATAAAGAAGGAAAAAAACATATATAAGTCGCACTGGAGTATAAATAGCTTTTTTGGGGGAAATTTATTTGATAAAATCCAACACCAAGAATAGACATTTGAAAGGGAATTTAAAATAAATGAAGAATAGTGAACAACAGGCTGAATAAGTGTACGTTATCCATCCATCCATCCATCTTCTTCCGCTTATCCGAGGTCGGGTCGCGGGGGCAGCAGCCTAAGCAGGGAAGCCCAGACTTCCCTCTCCTCAGCCACTTTGTCCAGCTCTTCCTGGGGAATCCCGAGGCATTCCCAGGCCAGCCGGGACACATAGTCTTCCCAATGTGTCCTGGGTCTTCCCCGTGGCCTCCTACCAGTTGGACGTGCCCTAAACACCTCCCTAGGGAGGCGTTCGGGTGGCATCCTGACCAGATGCCCGAGCCACCTCATCTGGCTCCTCTCGATGTGGACTAGCAGCGGCTTTACTTTGAGCTCCTCTCGGATGGCAGAGCTTCTCACCCTATCTCTAAGGGAGAGACCCGCCACCCGGCCGAGGAAACTCATTTCGGCCGTTTGTACCCGTGATCTTATCCTTTCGGTCATGAGCTATGGGTCATGACCGTTGAGGATGGGAACGTAGATTGACCGGTAAATTGAGAGCTTTGCCTTCCGGCTCAGCTCCTTCTTCACCACAACGGATCGGTACAACGTCCGCATTACTGAAGACGCCGCACCGATCCGCCTGTCGATCTCACGATCCACTCTTCCCTCACTCGTGAACAAGACTCCTAGGTACTTGAACTCCTCCACTTGGTGTACGTTATATGAGGCATAAATAACCAACTGAGAAGGTGCCTGCTATGTTAACGTAACATATTATGGTAAAAGTCATTCAAATAACTATAACATATAGAACATGCTATACGTTTACCAAACAATCTGTCACTCCTAATTGATAAATCCCATGAAATCTTCTTCCTCGATGTCGCTTCTAAACAACTCTGCCAACTCCAAAGGTATGCGCCGCTTCCTCTTGTCGTTTTCTGCTGTATATTTCACTACGTCCAGCTTGTAATCTGCAGTACATGATTTCCTTTTCGGTGCCATTTTTGTTCAGCCCTTCTCACTTTTTATAAGTTACCGCCAACAATGAAATGATCCATTCTAATAGCTACGGCAGTAGCATATTGCATATATCACTTATCATTCCATGACCCACAATGCACTTCTGCCATGACCCTCCCCCGCCGAATTCTTATTGGTTGACGTGTTTGTGACGATTTTTGACGTGTGTGTGACGATTGCTGACATTTTCTTCGTCTCTTCCGCGAATGAGATAAATAATATTATTTGATATTTTACGGTAATGTGTTAATAATTTCACACATAAGTGAAAAAAACTACGACTTATAGCCTGAAAAATACGGTAAATGGAATTGAGAAATGTAGCATTTAGATACTCTTTAAGTAAATGTTAAAATGTATGTTGAATTAAAAGTCATCAAAAATGTACTGGAGTAAATGTTGCGTGTTGCTGCCCACCTCTGGAGGTAATATTGATATGATATGAATATTTAGTTAGCCTTAAAGGGGAACATTATAACAATTTCAAAAGGGTTAAAAACAATAAAAATCAGTTCCCAGTAGTTTGTTGTATTTTTTGAAGTTTTTTTCAAAATTTTACCGGTCTCAGAATATCCCTAAAAAAAGCTTTAAAGTGCTTGATTTTCGCTATTTGCGATGAGACTATCCATTTCCCTGTGACGTCATACAGTGCTGCCAATGTAAACAAACAACGGTGAATACCACAGCAAGATATAGCAACATTAGTTCGGATTCGGACTCGGATTTCAGCGGCTTAAGCGATTCAACAGATTACGCATGTATTGAAACGGATGGTTTGAGTATGAAAATATTGAAGAAGAAACTGAAGCTATTGAGCGAATAGCTATTGACGCTATTCATAGCCATAGCATGGCCGAACAGCTGCGTTAGCATCGCCGGTATAATGTGCGGACCAAACGATCAGGACTTTCGCATCTCTTGACACGGGAGCAACTTAAATCCGTCGATTGGTAAGTGTTTTTTTCGCATTAAATGTGGGTGGAAGGAAACGTAATATAGGAACTTTCCTGACGGAATAAATAAAGTACTATCTAATCTAATCTAATCTAATCTATAGTTGCAAATTCATCTGCAGGTTATCCATACATCTCTGTGCCATGTCTGCTTTAGCACCACCGGTAAATAGCATGTTAGCATCGATTATCGTAGCATATAAGCATCGATTAGCTAGCAGTCAACATCAACAAAACTCACTTTTTTGATTTCGTTGACTTTATTGTGGCAAATGCATCTGCAGGTTATCCATACATCTCTGTGCCATGTCTGCCTTAGCACCGCCGGTAAATAGCATGTTAGCGTTGATTACCGTAACATGTTAGCATCGATTACCTGGCAGTCACGCCGTGACCAAATATGTCTGATTAGCACATAAGTCAACATCAACAAAACTCACCTTTGTGATTTCGTTGCCTTTATGGTTGCAAATGCATCTGCAGGTTATCCATACATCTCTGTGCCATGTCTGTCATCGCCGGTAAAATGTGGAGACACTCTGGTACATTCAATGGGGGTCTGGCGGCAGACACTTTCGCATCTTGGGGCCAGTGGTGCCACTTGAATCCCTCCCTGTTAGTGTTGTTACACCCTCCGACAACACACCGACGAGGCATGATGTCTCCAAAGTTCCAAAAAATAGTCGAAAAAACGGAAAATAACAGAGCTGAGACCCAATGTTTACAATGTGTTGAAAATGAAAATGGCGGCTGTATTACCTCGGCGACGTCACATTCTGACGTCATCGCCTCCAGAGCGATAAACAGAAAGGCGTTTTATTCGCCAAAATTCACCCATTTAGAGTTCGGAAATCGGTTAAAAAAATATATGGTCTTTTTTCTGCACCATCAAGGTATATATTGAGGCTTACATAGGTCTGCTGATAATGTTCCCCTTTAAAAAGGTTCTCTGCTTACCTTGCCTTACAGCAGACAGTTGTGTGGCCCCCATGGTCTACTTTAACTGCGCCACTGCTCAGCCCGGAGCCACTGGCACGGCGTGTGAAAAGAGCTGCAGTACTGTGGACATGGCCTGTGTAAGTGCGCACATGCACACACACACACACACACACACACGCATACACAAACACACACACACACACACATTCATGTATTTCGTACCTTCTTGAGACCTCCGAATAATGCCCACCTCTTTAGGACCGCCCTTTCTAGATATATAAAGATTTGTATCTACAACATAAATAATATATACATACTATGCAAATATATAAAAAAGGTAAGAGTTTAGTTTTTTTTGTGAATTTTTTGTAATTGTTTTTTAATCTTCATTATTTACTTCAAGTTATTACAGTATGTCTCTATATACATACATTATATTGCCAAAAGTATTTGGCCACCTGCCTTGACTCACATATGAACTTGAAGTGCCATCCCATCCCCAACCCATATGGTTCAATATCAATCAATCAATCAATGTTTACTTATATAGCCCTAAATCACTAGTGTCTCAAAGGGCTGCACAAACCACAACACAAACCACTACAACAGGGGTCGGGAACCTTTTTGGCTGAGAGAGCCATGAAAGCCAAATATTTCAAAATGTATTTCCGTAAGAGTCATATAACATTTTTCAACACTGAATACAACTAAATTTGTGCATTTTTAAGTATGACCAACATTTATAGAGTATAATAAGTCTCTTATTCTTTTTAACAACATTGTTTTTCTAAAAGTTAACCAATAATAAATATAATACTTCTTACCATTAATGCGACATCGTGAACAGGTGCGGTAGACAATGGATGGTTGGATTAAAATGCATGAGAAGTTTTATGATTTTGAAACTGTGATTACCAGCGGAATTATTCATCACTTATCGTGTTAAGCAATGTCAGCTAAGATTTATCTGAGAGCCAGGTGCAGTCATCTGGCTCTAGAGCCATAGGTTCCCTACCCCTGGTTTAAGCATTAGACACCTTTTTACCTGCACTCTGCCTCCCGCTGTTTCCCACATCTACAAAGCAATTAGCTACCGACTGCCACCTACTGATATGGAAGAGTATTACACGGTTACTCGGCATAGCTCGGTTAGGAGAGTGGCCGTGCTAGCAACCTGAGGGTTCCAGGTTCGATTCTCGCTTCCGCCATTCTAGTCACTGCCGTTGTGTCCTTGGGCAAGACACTTTACACAACTTCCCCCAGCGCCACCCACACTGGTTTAAATGTAACTTAGATATTGGGTGTCGCTTTGTAAAGCGCTTTGAGTCACTAGAGAAAAGAGCTATACAAATATAATTATCTGAGAGCCATATGTAGTCATCAAAAGAGCCACATCTGGCTCTAGAGCCATAGGTTCCCTACCCCTGCACTACAACATCCTCGGTAGGCCCACATAAGGGCAAGGAAAACTCACACCCAGTGGGACGTCGGTGACAATGATGACTATGAGAACCTTGGAGAGGACGAAAGCAATGGATGCAATATGATGTCGGTCCACCTTTTGCAGTTAGTACGGCTTCAACTCGTCTGGGAAGGCTGTCCACTAGGTTGCAGAGTGTGTTTATAGGAATTTTCAACCGTTCTTCCAAAAGTGATGCTGGTCGAGAAGGCCTGGCTCTTTGTCTCCGTTCTAATTCACCCCAAAGGTGTTCTATCGGGTTCAGGTC